>NW_028277034.1:11800000-12100000 GCF_059951505.1 Python bivittatus | reverse complement strand
TGATTTTACTTAAATGTACTGCTTTCAAATGTATATTAAAGCAGAGAATATCATATTAATGGCAGAATATGAATCTAAGGAATAAGGAAATTAATAATTTTCTGACATTTTTTGATAACACTTTATAACTAAAGTCACAGTCTGGAAAATGTGTTGCTTAAAAAACAATACCAGTATAGCTATAATGCAGTATGTTAACTTCTTATAAATCATCCTGGTAAGAAAGAGGGGATGTGCCAAAAATATAAATACTCCTGCCCTGAATTACACACAAGCCATGAAATAATGTGGTTTTACACAATATGTATATTCATGCCAGTTGGTTTTAAGATGTCTGTATATATTTGTGCTCAGACTGAAAGCATTAATAAATTAGTCACTGCAGTTAGTTGTTTTAAGTCATTTATCAATTTGAAAATGGCTTTAAAAAGAGACTCTAATGGAAATGTATGATTAAATGGTCCAGAGAATGTATGTGAAGTCTCTTTTATAACTGCTCTCCTTTACCCCAAAGCATGAAACTAGTACGATGCAGTAATGACATATGCATACTACTGTCTGTTTTAAACAAATCTGTTAGGAAAACTCTTGCAAATTCAAAGGTTATTTGTTGTATTTGTGTACTACTTTTCATGAAAAATACTATAACATTTTGTATGAACAGATACTTACATATAATGATGGCTAACCTATATACTTATCCCAGTTATACAGCCTTCCCTGTTGTAATTTTCTATATTTGAATTGCAATCACAAATTGAGCATATTAGACAGATCAGCCTTTCCCTCCAAATGTGTTGAGACTTCAGCTACCCAACTGAGCCAGATGCATTCTGAGAATCCTACCAGTTACTGTCCCAACACATTTGGAGAATGCCAAAATGAAACGGCTGATTTGTATAATCTGTCAAGCCTATAATTAAAGCTGAGGTGTTGAAATAAGATGGTTGCCATCATGGGAGCTCAGGTTGTTGGAATCAGGAACAGACAATATGCACATTCCCAGATATTTCTTCAATGACGAAGCTCCCAGTCTTCATCATCGGCCATATTGCCTAAATATTAGGGAGATTAATAATATTTGAAGGGCTACATGATTCCATCTGTAAACCATCGCATATACTTTTTCTTTCTTGTGCACATCAAATTTACTTCCAAAAAATCCCTGCCTAGCTTATGAGGTCTGGAATGTATACTTGATCCATATGGTCCCCCGACAAAATGTTACTGTTTTTATTTCCCTACATAAAAATCATAAATCTTACATCCTTTAAATCAATCAATCATACCTCTGCATAATGATGTGGAGGACCTTCAGTAGGGTTAGCAAACTGCTTTATGAGGCAGACCATGTATCCTTTGTGTATGGCAAATAAAAAGGATTTTAATGTCATGGGGAAACTGCACGTATACTGAATTTCAGCAGTTGAAAACTTAGTGAACTTGTCTTAAAGTCATATCTCAGTCTAAGTCATTCACAATTTTACCTTAACAATATAATTGAGTTTGCACAACATGTTGTTATAGTTTTCAACAAGCCATAATGGCTGAGTCACTCAACATCCTTAAAGCTAAATGAAACAAACTATACTATGCTTTAATATGTTATGAGAATCAGGCCAATGAATGAGAGAGTCCCTGTTGTTACATCACAGGTTCCTTCTCCATGTTTGGAAATCAGATTTTCTAAAATAATTTATCTTGGTATGTTGTTCCACATCACCAGATGGAATACACAGAAATCAAAATAACTATATTATGGGTTCAAAGAAGTAGAAGAACTCAGTTATAACAGCAAAAGTGTTGCAAGGGGCTGACTATGAAGCAGATTATGGACTGTCATACAAGTTCCAAGTCAAGCTAAAGCAAAACAAAGCCAACCAGTTTATACTATGATCTTGAGCATATACCCACACTTTTCAAGAACAGTATCAGGAATTATTTTGAAGTCCTGAACCTCACTGATAGAGGAATTGTGCAATAAAATCTAGAGAAATAAGACCAGCAGAAGAAGAATCAATAAAGGTTCTAACCAAACTATGCCAGCAAATCTGGAGAAGGCTAGAGTGGCTAACATATTGGAAGAGTCTGAATACCAAAGAAAGGAGTCTAGTCAAAGAAAGGAGACTTAACAGATTGTGCAAAGTATTGTACAATATCCTTAATTTCATCTGCCAGCAAAATAATGCTTAAAACACACTCCAACACAGAGCTCTACATGGAAATACAGATGCCAAATATTCATGCTAGTTTTGGAAAAGGCTGAGGAACAACAGACATTATTGCTGAAGTGCACTCGATTGAGGAACCCAAAGAATACCAAAAAGTTAACATGTGCTTCATTGATTATAGAAAGGCCTTTGATTGTGTTGACTACATGAGATAATTTTCCACTTAATTAACTAATTTGCATTATTGAATATTTTACTTTCCTGGGACTAGGTCTAGAAAGCTAGTTACTTAGTAGTGTGGTAATTGGAGCCAGTGCAATGAGAAGGATTTTCAGAGGCAGTGAAGAAACACATAAAAGTGAATGCTGCATTAGTAAAGTAAGTGAATAAATTAGTGTTGCAATTTTCATATTGCTACATTTCAGGGGCAGTGCTCAAAATATTCCTGTTCACCTCAGTACTGAAGGGTTTTGAATGTTCAAACTCAAGAAGGAAAATTAAGTAAAACATGAATTATCACAACAGACAAAAATTTGATGACTTCTGATAGTCACAAATTAAAAGAAATGCCACTTGAAGGAAAAATTGTGACTCCTCTATAGTTTTCTTGCTATGTTATTTGTGAACAGGATGGTGTGTCACTTTTCATTTATCATTCTTGCATATCTTTTTATATCTGGTTTTTCCAATCTGATTCTTCAAGTAATTTGACATGCTTTCCTTCAGGTGAAATCTGTTGGTGTGCCTTTTATTTTATTTATTATTTACATCTTCATTCGTTTAATACAAACATGTGCAACACTCAGAATTTTGCTAGGATTGGAAAAAGCTGGCACCATTTGCAACCTACAGAAAATAATTTAGAAACACCTGGCTTCAAGATTTATATCAGTGCTTAAATCCTGAAAGCACTGGCATTTTATAGCTCCTTGGAGAGAAGGCAGGATCTACATTAGCACTTGTTAGTGTAGCAGTTAATGCATTGCTGAACAAAATGGACACAAGGGACTAAGATAAACCCAAAAACTGGAGTAAAAGTATTTATAATTTACTAAGATAAGGAAAGAAGTGGGGTGGTTGGTTTATTTTATACTTCTGTTTTAAGGCAAATAAAACATGAAGTTGCTTTGGAGATATTTTAGTCATGCTATTTACTTTCATCAAATACTGGTCTTTAAAAGAATCTGAAGATTTATTTTTTCAGTCTCTTAGCTATGCATAACTTTACTTTTCATATCAACAGGTTTCCACATTCACTTAGATTTCACCTATTATATAATTGGACCTAATATAATAACAAACCAACAAAATCACTCCAAAACATCCTAAGTAAACCAAAAGACCCAGTTGCCCAAGAAGAAAAAACAGGAGTCATCTACAACTTACAGTGTAAGGACTGTAACAAACACTATGTAGGACAAACAGGCAGAAGACTAGCAGAACGCATCCATGAGCACCAACTAGCAGTCAGAAGACATGATGAAAATTCCTTAATTGCACAATACATGGACAGACTCAACCACAGTTTTAACTGGGAAACTGTCAGCATTTTAGATCAAGCCAAATCCAAACATGCAAGAGAATTCTTGGAAGCTTGGTATTCAGACAAGGCAGCAATTAACAGACACAAAGAGATAAACAGCATCTACATACTATTCAAAAGAGACAAAAGACCAGAAGATTGCCTCACCAGCATTCAATCACCAGCAATCATCTCCAGCAATCATCACCCAGATAAGCAAAGGTCAGCACCAGGCACACAATCAAGCAGTCAACATACGCTAATCAATGAACTACCAGAAGAGCAAAACAGAACCCCCACCCCCACCAGCACTGGCAAAGTAGGCCACAGCAGATAAATAGAGAGCAAACCTCATCCCATTTTAGCACTGAAGATGTTACCTAGCCGGGTAATGAAACGTTTGCAAGAAAAGAACCAAGCTCAGAGAACTCCAAGGACTCCACAGTGGACCTAATATCTAGTAGAATTTAGTTTTCAGTGCAGACATAATCTTTAGGCTTATATAGTGTCCTAAACCATAATTTCTCTTATTAACAATTTGTTCAATAAAACAGTATATATACATAATGCTAAACTATATATTATAGTTGAAAAATGAAATAGATGGATTCACATATTGCTCAAGCCCTAAACCAAACAAATCACATTATCATTTTGGGTGATGTGTGAATTAGTCATAGTACAAATATATGATTTTCTTATTTTTACTGTCAATGAGTGGAAATGGATTTACAGGAACAAGGTATATTTGTTAATCACTTATATAGCATCCCTTTGTCTTGAAAGGAATAATGGGGGAACATAATTTTACTGATCCTGCTAGACCTTTTGGTGGCCCTCAGTATTGTCAACCACAGTATCCTTGGCTGTCTTCAAAGAATGGAAGCTGGAGGTTCCACTCCTTCCTGAGCAGCTGCATTGAGTGGATAACTGGGGGAAAAAGGTGAATCCCATAGGTGTTTCAGGATAAGTGCCCCAGCAGTTGGTTCATCCCAATTATAGACCCATTAACCTGCATAACATTATTAGTAAAATGTACACTGGACACATATATTGGAAATTAGGGAAATGTATTGAACCAGGACAGCCTCTTTGAGGAGGAGCAGTCAAGTTCTGAAACGGACATTGTACTGTAGGGAGATAGCACTGCCTGTTTTGCAAGGGGATATCTTTTTCCAGGGTAGTTCCAATCTTCTAAGTTTATAATGGCTATGGTGCCAATAACTTTCCTTAATTATCTTAACCTCCATCATACTTTTCAAAGAGGAAAGGGGTTCAAGAGTGGATTGAAGAAATTGTTATGAACATGGCACCAGTTCCAGCCAACCATGGTACAATCATGGTTCTTTTATTGTGTATTTCTGAGGTTTTGAGACCCCAAAACTCAAAGGTAGAAAAGATAATGCAACTCATCATTATTTTCCATTTGTAATCTATGTTGATACTGAAAGAGGTATAGTATTCTTAGGTAATATTAATGATCTTTTCATTAGATATGTACGTCTACTTTTTCCTCTTTATGCTTAATGACAGAAATGTTTTTCTTTTTGACAGTGTCCCACACAGTCCCAGGCTTCAGAATGGCCTTTCTCAATTTGGTTTTCTATATATTAGGTTACAATCCTCCTGATAAGCAAGAGCATGTAACTCAATACTTTTCAAAGGAATTAGATGAAAGGAGGTTATCAGGAAATAGAGAAATTAATCAGAAGAATTCAGCTTGTAAACAGTGGCTATTACCAGCCTTGCTGCATTTCATAAGCCATCATACAGTTTGTTTAGTATGGGATTATCATGTTCTAATACAGTTACTCTGGTTAATAAAAATGGTGAATGATTTAGCAAGATGTGCAAATCCTGCCAGTTGTGGTTTATTTAACCATGCTTACACAAATATGTGAACAAAACTGGAAATAAAACTCAAATAAATTATTGCAATATACTCTATATGGAGCTTCAGTTAAAGTCTAGACTTTGTCCAACTGATTTTAATCCTGTCCGTCTGTCTGTCTGTCTGTCTGTCTATCTAACAGTTCTGGTAGTTAGTAATTATGTCAGGTAAGTTTTGTCTAAATCCCAATGTGCCTTAACTGTGAAAAAGCTATAAAACCATTATTGTATAATTTTAGATTTCTAATTAGGGCAACATTCTTTAAAAAGCCTTCACTCCTGAGTATATTGAAGATTAAATGGTGCATGAGAATGTGTATAATGATTGTTTCAGATATTCAATAATTACAGCAGTCCATTTAATGTAAAGTATGACTCTTTTTAATTTGTCCTTTGCCATTCATACTTAGCCACTTAATTCTTTTTAAGCAAAAATTATTCTACAGAGCATCAGTTGGCTAGCTGAAATGTAAGTGCACAAATGGCCTAATGGGAGAGGCCCTAAATGGTGATCCTAGAAGCAAATTTAACAAGCCTAAATAAAGGAGTAGCTAGTGAAGTGTAATGTTTATAGTATCAGACAAATTTACGAGAAAAAAAAACATACAAGAGCCAAAGAGAGATAACAGAAGAGAGAAATAGTTTTGAAGTTGACTGTAGTATGTTGAAAAGAGGTTCTAAACAGTGTAGGACTTTGGAATAGCTAAATATGGTAGGCTGGATGTGCTTATCATTTCTTTGGATATTCAATTTGCACATGGGAAATTCAAATGTTTTATTAAACTGAAACTGATCAGTTTAATTATTATAGACTACCTAAATCTCCAGTGCTTTGTAACCCAAAAGCAATAGTCTATTGTTTGGAGAATATAGAAACAGAAGCTACTGTTGTATAAAATTCACTATTGCACTTTGCCAGCTGTGGCTTGTCTGAGAGCAAGGATGGTGTGAGGCAACAATCTCTGAATTTTGTTCGCCTTAATCTGGTCAGTAAAGCTAAACTCGAAGAAAAGCAAGCACAAAAGATCTGCTGAATCTCTGGATCCTCAGGCAATGTCCATAGTTCCAAACAGACTATCATATATGCAAGTTGAGTTAGAATTTCAGCACAGATGCTATTGGGTTAATATTGAAAATCGGATAATGATAATCAACTATTGTGTTAATCTAACCCACAAGTTCATACTCTTAGAATGTGTTGAGATTACCACTCCCAAAATTTCTGGCAAAAAATTATGAAAATTGTGATACTAACACATTTTAAAAGCATCAGACTGGAAAAGACTAATATTATTAGGCACCACTCTTCCTTACAATAAATGCTGTTCATGATATTTTCTTATATATCACCATTTATTTATGACACTTTATGAAAGACTGATAGTATAAATTTTTGTTCCAAGGGGCTTGTGCCATAAAATAATATAGAAATATATAATAGAAGGAGGAAATGGAATAATGGGTGAGCAATATTGTTTGTGTGTGTGTGTGTTTTTTGTGTGTGTAACGTATCACATATATATTTGTATGGAAAACTTTTTTGAGGGGGGGGAGGCAATTATTTTTGATTCATGTAAACTAATTGTAATTGAAACTGTCCAAATGTCTTTTATATGCTCAGAGGTGGAAAGACTTGACATTACCCGCAAAGGAAGAATGGATGGTAAAGATGATGGAGTTGGCTGAGATGGCAAAATTGACAGCTTTGCTTAGAGAAAAAACATTGACTAACTTTAATGCCAATTGGAAGCCCCTTTTAGACTTTTTGCAGGAGACAAAAAAAAAAATGAAATCATATATAGATTTGATGATTAGTTAAAATAATACGTTATACAAAATATGCATCTTACGATGTTGTTTTAGAGTAAGAGGTTATTTATATGATTTATCTATATCTGCTGAATAAGTCAGAAGTCATTCTTTTTGTAATTTTTCCTTTCTTCCCTCTTCTTTACTTTCCATCACTTTTGTATTCTTTATTTCTAACTCTTGTCCTCTACTTCTCTCTTTGATTATTAGTTCTTGTTTGCTTTTATCTTTATGCTTTTTATAATTTAATAAAGTTCCTATAAAAAAAAATAAACTATCAAGTGTCAGATCTGTACCTATGTAGTCAAAATAATATCTTACTATTGAACTATGTGATTCCAGCTACTAGTAGCCATGTTGCTACCTTTACCATGCTTTCTTTTAAATTATAAGAAATGTTTAAGCTCTTAACGTTAGTAATGGTTCCGTCTTAATTCAACTCCCCAACATACATTTTTGAGGGGTTTTTTTCCTTATTATTACTAATTTTCCTTTCCCCCCCTGTGTAATATTGTTGTGATCCCTGTGGTCACAACAAGAAACTGATTGGTTGATTGAATACTATAATCCATGCACAAGAGGCATATGTCATTGGAGCCAGGGGAACTTCAAAATGAGGAAAATATAAAATTATTTCGGGAGAATCTTTTTGAGAAGGAAGACCCCAAAACAGTTCAGTGAAAACAGATGATTTCAGTCAATATGGAATACTGGGATGACATAAAAATAAAAAGATGGTAATAGAATGGTCAAATGCTGTGGTGTGTTTATATCTACAAAGGTCAGAATCATGCAAGGCATGTTCTTCCCTGTCTATGGAAAAGAAAGTTGGACTTTAAAAAAGCAGGATTGGAAGAGTATTAACACCGTTTAACTATGGTATTGGGGAAGACTCCTGAGAATACTAAGGACAGCCAAGAAGACAAACCAATGGATCATTGAACGAATCAACCCAGAGTTCTCACTCAAGGTACAAATGGCCAGGCTCAAATTGTCCTACTTCAGACACATTATGCAAGTGCCCAGCTCTCTGAAAAAGGCTGTAATGCTGGGAAAGGTGGAAAGAAAAGAAGAGGATGACCAGAAGCAAGCAACTGTAAACTCAGTTACAGTAGTGATGAATGCACTGTTGGGAGACTTCAAAGAACAGGTCATGGAGAAGATCTATCTATGTGGTCGCTAGGAGCTGAAAATGACTTGATGGCACATAATCAATAGAATGGTTTGTTTGAATAGCAATTCTTTGCATTGCAACATATTTTGTGGTAGACACACGTTTGCTTTAATAAGGAAGAAAAAAATATGTTGACATATACTAAATCACCCACTAGGTGGCAGTAAAGGAACGTTAACAACAGCAAAAAATACTCAGCTCCGAAGGCCAAGATCAACTGAACAAACACCCATTTAAATACAATACTCTGTTAACATTTCTACACCCACGTTTTTGGATCGGTCTGCAAAAATATGTTGCATTGTATCCTGAGTTCCTTATCAGAAGCCATGCCCATATCCAGGGTAATATAAACTGTTAGAATGTGAAATAAACTGTCCCCCCTCCTCCAGGTCCTGCCCTTTAGCTTCCCATATTCTGTGAGTACTGAGCGTGCCAAGACTTCATAGCCAACTGCTTGGGGTCATTTTTGCAGCCCAAACCTGATTTTGCTTTTAGAGGAAGGCAGCGTTTGAGTTCCCATATTTGCTCAGCTGTGACTGCTTTAACCAAAAATGATTGAATAAACCACAGTGGTTGTATTCATACAACATCCTAAGCCCTAATGAGAGAAGACACAAATTTCCTTGGCACCACAACTTAATATGTATCCAGATAACCAGATTTTAAAAACCAAACATCTACTTACTTAAACTTTGGAAAAGAACGTCTGGTATGCGTTACCCATTTCTTTATTTTAGCACGATAATTACTGTTACCCTGGAGGGGAAGGGAGGAAGCTGAGCAGAATCATGGCAGAGATTTAAATTGAATTATTGGGATGTAGAAACAATATGCCTCCACATACCATCCCAAACCAGTAAATGAACTGGACCAAATAATAACATAAAAGTTATTAATAAGAGGTATGAATAAATAAAATAATATTTTGATGGAAGCATCAAATACCTTCTTGCCAAGAAATAGAAAAATGAATGGAATGTGCTCAGCTGTGCTAGTTCTGGATCTATTCCCATTCATTTCCACCTTGATACGACCGTGATAATTGAGCGTCAGCCATGGTTTTCTCTCAAAGTTACTAATTTCACTTCTGCAAGAAGACTTCCTTTTATTTGGGCAACAGGCAGCGTGAAAGCTACACAGGTCTTAAAACTAGGCAAAAGGCAGGAAGATTTCCCTGTATCTTAGAACCAAACAAGTAGTATGCCTTTTATAACTCTTTCTTGAGATAATCATTTACTGAAAAATAAAGCGAGTGCTATATAATTTGGTGCAGAATGAGAAGTACTGAAAAATCTACAGTGGGTGGAATAAGGATGTTTCTGCACAGCTGCTGTTTTTGTCCATAAAACCATCACAATGGCAGCCACTCTGCCCCATGAGTAACTTTTTGGTAAATGGAGGAGTTCAAAAATGGAGCTTCAGGAAATGTTCCGTCCTCTCTTTTGTTCCTTCCTTCAGTAATTGTTTTTGCAGCAAGGAAAAGAATAATAAACTAAGCACTCTAGGGGCCCTTCAGATCAACTGGAATGGAGGAGATACAGTGACAAGGTGGAAACTTGATTTCAGGAGGAAAGGGCTTCTACCATCTCTGAGGAGCCAGGAAAGCAGGATGAAGATCTTCCTGCCAATAAGAAATCACCTGTCCTGCAGCTCCAGAAGAAATGCTGCAAGAATTCTTTTGCAACCTTTTTTTTCTGGAGAAGCATCTGAGATGATTAATGGACTTGTTAGTAAAGAGCTTCACAAGCTCCATAGCACTGTAGGAGACCCAAGCATGGTACTGATTGTGGACTGGGGCAAGCTGAAGGGTTCTAAGTTAAACTCCAGTGGCATTTAGCCTTGAGCAAGAGTGAACTTTTAATAGGATGCAGTATCGGTCACTGGTAATAGTTTTTCTAATAATGCAATTTACATGGAAAAATTTTATCTGCATAATTTTTGCACTTTGACCTTGACCTGTAGTTCAGTGTTGTAGTTCTTGCATAAACAAACAAACAAACAAACAAACAATTTAAATAAATACATTCCTGGCATCACTAGGGATGAAAGGTGGAGAACCTTTCTCAACTAGCATAGACAAACCTGAGCAACATAGACATAGTTATATCAAACATAGTTTGATATAAGAAACCTGCTAATATTAAAAGCCCAAAGACAGGTCCAATTAACAGAAGAAAATGCTACTCCTATAGCCTTTAGAGTGGTCTACCTTTGTCATTAGATGTGTGAGTGATGGACTCACAGTGATATATTATTTTACTGATGAAAATAGAATGTGAGAACTTTGTCCAATATGCCATACCAGTCTTGTATTTTATTGACCCTACTTTAAGAGAAAATAAAACAAAAATGTTTTACTGAAATAGAATGAATGTAGATATGAATTTTATGCAATTCGCTGGTGAAATAATTTACAAAAGCTATTAAATAGAAAATAGAAAAAAAACTGAAATAAATCAACTATGTCAGACTGTAGGATGAGTTGTTAAAAAGTTTTAAATAGCAGATTTGTGAAACTCAGTGAGTCAGTGAAACCCAGTTTCATGTCCTGTGATAAGCCAATAGCAATAAAATGTTTATAGCTCCCACAATGGCATATTTCAAATGTTGAGTAACAATCATATTAATTATACTTGTTTGATTGAAAAGTATCATAGGTACGTATTATATGATGTGATTCATCTAGTAACAGTTTTAACTAGTTATTAATAGAATAATTGCCTGTCAGAAGAAAGGTGCAGATACTTGCTTTCAAACATTCTTTAGTTAAGTATGATGAATTACAGATGGTTGCAAAAGGTTTACTCATACCAAATTAGTCTTGAGAAATATATCGTCTTGAGAAAGAGTATGATTTCTGTTGGCTATGGATCATCCCATCTCCTTATGAAAAAAGAGTGTGACTTAAATCACAGCACAGACATGCACACATCTTTAAAAACCTTCCTTATGAATATATATGTTCATGGTTTCCCTTCCCATTCCTTTTCTTAAAAAAAGCTGTGCACTTTTATGTATTTTTTAAATTGTTGTACACCGCCCAGAGTCACCTTGTGTGAGATGGGCAGCTATATAAATATGATAAATAAATAAATAAAAAAAGCAGTAAAATAAAACATAAAATGAGCAAATCAACCTGTAGTGTACACAAATCTTGTGCTAGAACATTATGTGCCTGTTCGTATTTATTTATTTAGCATATTTATATATGGCTACTTCCTGCAACACCAGCCTATAGCTGAGGGCACTATCTAGCCAGTTCAATCCAATTCTTGTAAAGTGGTCATTATTTTTTTTTCGTAAGAACTAAGTGAAGAAGGACAATGATTTGGCATCTTCCACAGTCTGTGACTGGGAATCAGCTGCCCACAAAGGACAGGGTATCTCTCTGCTCGATCTTCAGCGGGATGTAGCAGGAAGCATGGTTATAAGGGGAAAGGGGTGTCGGCAATAAAGACTCACACAGATTTGCTGAAGTTTTCTTACCATGAAAGGATAGACTGCACATTTTGATATTTTGGTCTTAATATTTGCTGCAGTAAATCTGCTAAAGCCTGATCTCATGTAGGAAGTAAGTCCCACAGAGTTCAGCGGGATTTACCTCCGACTAAATATCATAGTATCTTTAAGTGGCACGAGACTTAAAGAAAGTTTGTTGCAACTTACTGAAATAACTATCTATCTGGAATTCATTTAATCTGTATGTCCAGCTGACATTTACACCCAAAGTACTCAGGAGATTCAATTAAGATAAGTAACTTTCCTGTTTGTGAAATACAACAAGTTACTTCATTTTCCTGAGTGATTTTAAGGGGAGAAAAAAGCTGTCTCCCTTCACTATTCTGTGCTTGAAAGATAAACACAGAGCAGGAAAGAACAAAGTTCAGTTCTTTGTAACAGGCAGTGGCCAGCAAGCGATTTTGTCTTATATATTAAATGCATTGTTGGTGAATAGGCTTAACAGAAAGCTAAATCAGCAGGAAATGCGGGCCAAGATCCAATGGATTCAGAAGCAGTTCCATGACGCCAAGCTAGCTTAACCCTTGTTCCTTCTCAAAAAATAACTGTTTATGTTGCATGGCAATTTTGAAAAAATATATATTCTGAGTTGCAAGGTGAGCAGTCGTAATTGTCCAAATATGCATGGAAAAAGGCAATTTGGGAAATGCATAAGAGGTTTAAAAAATTCAAATTTTACTAGGCTACAACAAGGCTGTGTGTGAGCCTAAGTTGCTTATTTTGAGTTTTGTGGGAATTGAGAAAAATGTACTGTATAATTAAATACCGTTATATACTGTATTGCCTAGTACAAGATGTGTTGAGGCTTAGTAGATATGGGCATACCAGTTGGAGTTTGTTTAATTTCTGGATCATTTCCTGCAAAGTTTAAATTGACCTTAAGCAGACTTCTTTAGTTATACCCTTTTGCCACAATACTACAGAACTTATATTGTTCTTCTAAATTATGAATGGCAGCTAGGAAAAGATGTTTGGCTCTTTCCCATCAGATTGAGAATATTCTAATTGGCTCTTGAAATACTCAAACAGCTCTTAGAATGCCTTGCGACTTTCTGGACCCATTCAACATAATTGAATCAAATTCAACATTAGTTGGATTACGTTTTTTCCCACATAAAAAAGCCTGCATTGGATATGATTTTCCACTCTGCCACTTTCCACTGAAGCACTTACAGTGTACTGCAACAGTAACATGAAAGCAATGGCTTAAATATTTGACTGGGAAATGGTGGGTCTTTTGCAGCCTGGCCAAAGTCTTATAGATCAAATTGTTCATAAACCTGAAATAAGTTCCAGGTTTCTCCTAGCGGGTTTTTAATTTACCAATGATTAATATGTTGTATGCAGGAAGCTACTGTTACACACAATAAAGGACTTGTAAATATACTTTCCAATGCATACTAGGTATTACCATTATTCATTTGGCGAACAGAACACTTAGAAACTCTAAGCTTGCTTTGCAAACATAGAACAGCCCCTGTTCTGAGAAATTCATGGCCTGTTGAAGTAATCCAGTAACTGTTGCAAATATCACCTGAATGGGAGAAATGATAGGCATGACTGAAAAGGTAACTATGAGAATATTATTATTTTAAATGTGATCTAAATAGGATTATGAAGAAGAGAATCACATTGCCCCCAAGAAGAAAAGAACATTCCCATATGAATCTCTGAATTAAAAATAACTGAACAAATGTCCTGTTCTATGTGTTTTCAATTTAAGAAGGACGAGAAAAGGACAAGTTGTAGAAGACACATTTGGTGTCAAGTAGATGAAAAGTGCCCTTATCTCTTTTTTAAAATAATATTAAACATATTAAAATATTAATATAGTAAATTTTCTGGGTACTGCAGAGAGTATGAGAATTTAGCATGATACATGGAAATGAATAAAAATTGCAAGGTCTGCTATCATTCATGAGCTGACTTAAACTTATTGTAAGGTCTGCTATCATTCATGAGCTGACTTATTCTGAAGGTGTAGATTAAGGCACGGTGTGGCAGCTAAGGCCTTGGAGCAGATGCCTGGACCCCATATCCTCCTGTAGCCCTAAATGATCGTCTAGAACAGTGTTTCTCAACTGTGGCAGCTTTAAGCTGTGTGGACTTCAACAATAGCTGACTGGGGAATTCTGGGAGCTGAAGTCCACACAGCTGAAGGCTGCCAAGCTTGAGAAACTCTGTTCTAGAGTGTGGCAGGTGATGAGGGATTGGCTGGATTGACTTGGGCATGCTAAATCCCCATAGAGCTGATAATGTTCACTGCAACTTTTTTTATGAGGAAAAAGAGGAGAGTATGTGTGTGAGAGAGTTGAGATGCAGAACTTTGGTGACTAAGCATTAACACAATTATTAATGTTTGTGTTATTTTTGTTACTTTAGAAATACATTACTCTTTTCCATAATAAGATGGAGCCAGTACCTGGCTCACATCTCTGGTTATCTTAATGAGAGGGGTGACATTGGAGAAATATAAAGCCATTAAGCCCAGCTACAAAATTATTTACCTGCACTGTGGCTAATGGAATATTTCTTTTCTTCTAAGAGCTGTGAATGGATACCATCCCTTTGTCCACTGTTCTCTTCTGCTTCTCTCTGTAATTGTATCCCCCCCCCTTTTTTTCCCCCACAAAGAGTGTTGCTAAATATCTCTGTATTGTATCTCCACAGAATATTTTGGCTTTAGCATTGCGGGCAGCACTTGAATTTTGGGGAAAGGTCACTGCTTCATTGTGTGATATTTTAAATATATACTTAATTTGAGATACTATCAGACTGTTCTGCAGGCAAGAATGAAAACTTAATTTCTTTTCATTTCTTTAACTGGATGGATGCCAGCCTATTTTCTCTGCAGAATACTTGCTATTTAGAAAGCCCCCAAAGCATTTCTTTTCCTTAACAAATTGTTAAGGAATGAATTGTTAAGGAATGGGCAGCCGATTCTCTTTGCAGAAGCCTTCCAGGGTTTAAAAATCAATCCAATCATAATTCTTTGATATAATATCCCATAGACAACAGGAGTACATAATAATGCTATTAAGGAAATTAATTCCCCGTTTTGGGGTGAGTTGTGAAGAAAGCCCTTGTAATTATATTCTACTCTGTGACACTGATCTTTGTATACACAGGGAGGAGTGAGACAGAGAAAAGCAACACAGGAGACAGACAGGAAAGGAAACAGAAGCAGCTCACAGATTACCCAGGATAGTTTCTATTAATTAGTATGGCATGGCATGGCATTTGGGCAAAAATTCTGATTATCCACCTGCAATTACATTCCATCGTTCAGTTTGCCTGTTGGGTAAGTATTGGGAGTAGATGCAATGGTCACTAATAGTCTGAATTGTTCTGTTGTTTCAATATTTCATGCCAGGATTGAACTACTCCGGTGTCCACCCTGAAACCCTCTAAAGGGATGCTCTTGTTTCATGTGATGTCGTGGGTTATATAATCCCAGTAGTGATATAATCTTTGGCATAATTTTCTTTACATCACGCAAGTATGCAGATGGAGAGAAGTAATTTTCATGTGTGTCCTCTAATTTTATTGGGTTAAATTTCTCCAAGAAGCAGCACATTTGTTCATTGGCTTACATTTGGTTTTTCACTTTGTCTCCCACATCTTTCTATTTCTAGTACAGATTTGCCACATGGGAGAGAATATGGGGGGCAGAGCTGGTCCTTCCCCAGAGATGAGACATTGTGGAGTCCTTGGGGTTCTCTGAGCTTGGCTGTTTTCTTGCAAATGTTTCGTTACCTGGCTAGGTAACATCTCCAGTGCTAGAGTGGAATGGGGTTGGCTCTCTGTTTATATACAGCAGCATGCCCTGCCAGTGCAATGAAACACTTGCAAGAAAATAACCAAGCTCAGAGAACCCCAAGGACTCCACAGTTCAATCCTGAGCTACGCATATTCTCTTCTATTAGATGAAACATTGTTAACCATTTGTGTAGCATGTTATAGGATAACCTGGTTTACATTTAGGAGCCACAGTAAATGATTAGACATACAATCTGATGCATAGAGTTCAGATGTTAATTACATTAAGTGGCATTATTAATTTGTAATGCAGTAATATCATAAACATGTTTTTAAGTAGTAGTAAATATGAATTGGCATGGGAGTGACTTAGATTGACTCAGGAGTCTTACAGAATTCAAGAGTTGCTCAAATAAAGTGCTGTTGACTAATAGGCATATTCCTAATGATATATTGAGATGAACCCATCTAGAGATCAGATAACATTGTAGCTGAAGGCTTGCAATTATAATACATTCCAAATTTTCTTTTATCTTTTTGACAGATGGGAAAAAAGTTTCAATGGAGAGGTTGCTACTTTTTGAATCAAGAACATAGTGCTGTCTTACCTTCCAACAATAATTTCCCCATCAGCTTTTGGCTTGATAAAGGAATACAAATATAAGAATCTCAATTTACCAGCATTTTTAAGGGAGCAGAGGTTTGCCCCCCGCCAGCAGAGAAACTTCCCTTTTTTCCTTGTAATAGCAAATGTATCTAGCTGAAAGTCTGGGAAGACAACTCAAGATAGTTATTTACAGCCAACAACAAAGCAGTAAGGGATTGGGAGTTCCTTACGTTCAGGAGTTGACCAAAAGAGATTCCACACTGTTTGGCAGAGAGAAAGAGAAAGAGAAACAGAGAGAGAGAGATTCCTGTCCTCACAACATTTGCAAAGGTCAAGAAATAGTCTAAACAGCTTGGTTCAATCTTGGATGAGTTTTGGATTCAGAAAGTTTGGAAGATGGAAAGCATTAAGCCCACTTCAGATAAACCAAAATTATATATAATATAAATCAATATCTCAATAAAACAATATAATATTCAGTGAAACCCGTTTCCTAAGGCACAGTGATAATTGATATAAACAATTCCCTAACAGTTGCACAAACAAAGTATAGATTAAAATAATTAACAAGAGGGAAGGTTTCTCTGGCTTCATAAAAGTCATGCAAAAAGAAGAGGCTTAAAGGCCTTTTAAACTTCAGAAGATCAGACTCCAGGCATATTTCAAGTGGGAATTGATTCTAGAATGTAGGAACCAAATGGGGAAAAGTGTTAAAACCTGAGATGGCAATTTTAATATGAGGGAAAGAAACCCCTAATGAACCCTGACTGCATGATTGAACCAAAGATGATGACATATAATTAAGTTTTTCAAATAACCCAGAAGGTCAGTGCCTGCAATTTAAACTGATAATATTCCTGAAGACCATGTAGGAATTAATAAAAGGAGAAGAGGGGTGTATAAAACAAAAAACAAAAAACAAAAAAACTAAGACTATCTGGACATGAGCCTAATGACAAGGTTTACAAAATAAACAACAATGGAATTAAATCTGAACCATAAGGAAGTTTGCAGAAAACTGGAAGGTCTGAGCAGAGACCTTCTCCTTAGCCAACAATGTAAAACATAAGAAAAAGTATCAGTGCCTAATGAACTGGGATAAGATAACAGGGTGTCAAATACCACAAACAACTCCAGAAGCACTAATATAGATGACTGGTGATTTGTTTCAGCCACCAGCAAATCATTGGCCACAGCCAATTAAGAAAAATGACCCACATAAAACCCTGATTAAAATGGGTTAATAAATTATTTATTGACAAATAAGGGGGAATTGCCTCTCAAATTTAAGAAAATCTTGGTTTGGAAAAAGATATAGATTTTCTCTGCAGGATATCTTTTGTTCTTGTGTGAGAATCAAGTTTTGTTTGTGAATATTTAAGCTATACATTGGTTAAAAGCCCAAAATAATCAAATTAAACTTATTTCCATTTCAAATTAGC
Organism: Python bivittatus; assembly: GCF_059951505.1. Classification (NCBI taxonomy): domain Eukaryota; kingdom Metazoa; phylum Chordata; class Lepidosauria; order Squamata; family Pythonidae; genus Python; species Python bivittatus. The sequence goes on along the minus strand of NW_028277034.1, from coordinate 12,082,104 downwards.
ACCCAAAATGTTTGCTTCTTTGTTTGAATCACTGCTTAAATATTGTCTAATGATAAATAGTATTAATATGCACACCATGGATCCTATATCTTGTTTAAAATAATTCTTTGCACCTAATCTCTATTATTATGGGAAAAATAATTTTTTATCTATTAGTCTTAACTATTTATAATATGCGAAGAGAGGACTCTTTGGAAAAGATCCTGATGCTGGGAAAGATTGACGGCAAAAGGAGAAGAGGATGGCAGAGGATGAGATGGTTAGATAGCATCACTGAAGCAATGAACATGAAACTGAGCAAACTCCGGGAGGCAGTGAAGGACAGGAAGGCCTGGCGCAATATGGTTCATGGGTCACGAAGAGTCGGACACGACTTAACGACTGAACAACAACAAAAAATTTATAATACTTTTTCAGACAGGCACCTAAGAACACAGTGGAAGCTAATCTGTAGATTTTGCAATATAAATGTAATAGAAGGGGTCCAGTTTTCACAAATTAATCTTATTTAATCATATCTTGGACTAATTCACTGTGATGTATTAGTTTCTCAAAAAGAGCTATTCCCTTTTTTTGTAAGCCATCTGTACCACTATTCACTTTCCAGTATCCTATTAATATATTGCAGAACCCAGCTCTGTTGTGTAAATAAAGATAGAGCTAATGCTGGGGTACTTTGTACTGTTTACATGTTTTTTTTAATGAGATACAGTTTAAAGTTATAGTCCAGACTATCTGCATATCCACACACACACACACACAAAACATTCATAGTCACTGAATGTTCAGCAGGGATAAAGATGTTAATTTAATTTTACTGTTATCGAATGCCACATATTAGGGTTTTTTTTGTTTTGTTTTAACATTCCTTTAATTGAATTCCACTGTATACCTATTACCCAGCATTACCCAGTATCAGTGTTGCAAATTTGTATTTTCCTAATCTTGTTACAACACAGTAAGTAGGGAGCAGTGCTGATATATCTTCCATGGGAGCAGACAATGCCATTGAATGTTGCTTAATCTCCGTAACGGGCTGGATGAGAGAAAACAAGCTAAAACTAAGTCCAGACACAATGGAAATATTTTTAGGCAGGAAAAAGCAGGTTTCTGTAATTGATATGAGGCTTACTCTGGATGGGACTATGTTCATCTAGAAAGAGCACATCCCCAGTTTGGGAGTGCTCCTTGATCACTATATACTCCTGGATTTGCAAGTGGCAAAGGAACTAGCCAGACTTAGCCACAGTTATCCACAGCCTGGTTACAACCTACCTTAATAAATGCAATGCATTGTATGCCCTCTACTCTTGAGGAGTGTCTGTAAATTGTAATGGATGTAAAATATGGCAGGCTATTAATGGGTGCAAAATACAGTGATTATATGATGCCTATACTGAAAGATCAGTTACCAAAGTCCTTCTGAGAACAATTCAGCGCATTAGTACTGACCTTTAATGTTCTTAAGGGCTGGGGTTCTATCTGCAGAACTTCCTTTGTCTCATGACCCTGCCCAGCTATTTTGGTCACCAGAAAAGGCCTTTTAAAAACTCCAAACCCTGTAGCTGCCAGAAGCACAACTTTCAAAAATACTACTCAGGACTTCTTTCATGTGGATCCCTAGTTGTGGAACATGCTCCTTTTTAATCACTGTAAACTGCCTTGATTGCTGGAAAAAAAACAGAAAGGCAGAGTAGAAATCCAATAAATAAATGATTAAATAAGTTCTGAAGTGTTCATAAGAAAAAAGAATGTTGTGATTGATCTCTTGTCTAATGCATAACATGAACAACTGTATATCCTTCTGAATTATTTACCCAGCCTTAAATGATGTTCATTTTTGTACAAGTATAGATATACCTCTATTAAATATGTATCAGTATGGAGTCTCTAAGTTAATCTCCAATTTACCTATTGTTAGAAACATAATATACATTTTATATCAAGCTGTTTTGTAAATCCAGTCATAAGGATTATTTGCAGGAATGTATTTGATTAGAAAATAGGTCACATTGTGAGCAAAATTGGCATGTATCTCAGGTCTGTTTCCAATTATACTACCTTCTCTTTTCTTTTGTAGTTTGGTTTTAGATCTCTTAGTTGTTTCTACAAGCACTGGATAGTTCAGATACGCTCGAATGCACATTATCTGTTGCTGTCGTTTCTTTTCCTAACCTTCTGCATGCCATATACTTATGGACTAAACCTCTGTATTTCTTGGCTTGCTATCATAACTTAATTTTCCTAGTGATTTTAGATAGAAGAGTAATATAGGGCTTTTGTCATAGAGTTTATCACTGAAATAACTAAACGCTTGCTGGTCGACAAACTAACAAAGACAATGCATTGCAATTAAAATGATCTGTTATGTTTTATCATGGCTTTGTTCACCTACTTTCAGTTTCTGTATATCTGCATGCTACTTGTTTTGTCCAATCATTTGTGCAGTTAATGTATGTTACAAATTATGACTTAGTAATGTGATCTTCACCCTTTTTTAGAAATCTTTCTTTTCCAGAGTTCTTGTTCCATGAGATACTCCTCACTTCCAAATAGTTTCACACAATGAGAAGTTTACTCTTACCAGAAGTCTGCAGCCAAAGCACCAATTCAGCTCACATCCGTGTATAACTTCTCAGCTGCTGCAGCTGTTCTATCCTCTTCATTTTAGACTTCGATGCATTTGCATTCCAAGCTGGTGCTGGGAGATTTCTTTTTGGCACCATGGCTGAGTTCACATATCACATTAAGTCATATTTTTAAGTAATTTGTTAAACTGTAGTAGTCTGGTTTGTGTATAATGCTAAGCCATGAGAAGTAGATTAATATATCACACAAAGACAGGAACAAACAAACATTATAGACTAACATTCTGTGTTAACTAGGCCTATGACTGTTGGCCTGTGATGGTGTCATCTTGTCTTTGTATGTCATATATATCCATGAATCTGCTGGAGAGATTTCAGGATTTTTGTGTCAGAATTTTGATGATACCCAGCGTTCTCTCTCTTCTCCATTTCAGTATGAGAAAGCTCCCACATTCAAATTAGGTGTCTGATCCTGACAATCAGGGGTGTCCACGGGGTAGTAAAAAAAAAAAAGATGGTAGCCACAATGGTGAGATTGAAGCTTTGTCTATTTTTATGTGTCACATGAAATTGAAGCATGCCCTAGCCAGTTTCTGATCAGTCAAAGAGAAAATCAGAAATTAGGGCTGGGCATTTTTATACTTTCCCTCAAGACAGCTTACAGATTGGGTGTATTCTTGAATTCAATCTTGAATATGGATGCTGAGGTTTCCTGCTGGCATGGAGTGTGTTTGCACACTCAAGTGTGCCAAATGCTCCATTCCTGAAGATACCAGTAATTGTTGCCTGAATGAATTACTATCAAGGGTTAGAAGGATAGGTGATGATTCGGACATCAGGCAGGCATTTGCATATTTTGGCAGTTCTATGGAAGCAACTCCCTTAATTTAATCAGTGGAAGAAATATATACACAATTTGTTTCTGACCTCTCTGACGCCTTCTGGGTGTTTTCATGTGTTGTCTTTTGTTGGATTCCTCAGCCAAGGTGCTAAAATAATAAACACATAACACAGCAGCATGGATACAGAGAGAGAGAGAGAGAGAACCTGCCTGTAAGTTTTTTTAAAGGGCTCATTTTGTATAAAAATAAATGGCACCCTATATCTTATCTCTATTACTTTTATGCAACACTTACTTTTAATCAACCCTTTCTTGACATATACATTTTAACCTTAATATTAAAAAAGAATAATATTATCTTCCACATCACCTTTTTTTCTCCATAGGAATAGTTTACATGAAAAACAAGAGTAAGCTTGTGCTAGTAAACAAAAGCAAACAAGATGGGGAAAGATGAGCAGCTTCATTATCGGTATAATACCTATTACAAAGTTTGGGGTGACAATCAGGAGACGTAGTTGGTCAAAAAACTGGGTTGCCGACTCATTTGTTTTCACCAATATGCAGATACGGCAAGAGTATAAACTTTTATTAAACCTGCTTTTGCATCTCTACTGCAATTTATGCTTATTAACAATTGTAGCTACATTGACTTTCTTTGTACCGCTGAATAAAAAAGGTAAAACATTCCCCAAACAAAATAACTACAGTAAACAGCCTTTATCTACTGCATGCATGAAAACTGGATCGTTCTCTGACTAACTGAAAGTTATACTGTGGGTCATCATTTTTCCCAAGGGACTGAGCCTACATTTAGAAATAAAATGTAGACTTAGTTTTACTTTAAAGAGTTTGTCACCAGTCAGTTGAAGGTCTGTAATTGCATTCAAAACTAGCTTTAGAGAAGCACAAGACCAGTTTACAGTTTGTGGCATTCTGGTTATCTGAATAACTGGGCTGTTACATTAGTCATAATATAAATTTTCTGGATATCTCCAGATCTTAAGTGATGATACATTTGAAAAAGGCAAAATCCTATTTTAAATGTAAGCCAGGGGTTACTGTAGAGTTGGAGAAATGGGTGGTGTAAACTGGTAGAACTGCAGTATGCTAGGAGAACCAAGGAAATAACCTCAGTGTTACGAATCTGGGTGTAAGTAGCAAAATGTAGACAAGAAGCAAAATGTAAATGAAACAGGAAGAAAATAAGGTAGATTCAAGATGAGATATGAGGTTCCTTAATAGAGAAACGGAGCCTGCAAGTAAATTGAAATAAAGGAAAAATTGAAATAAAGAAAAGATATACTGTACAAGGTACAGAGTTGCGGGCACAAAACCCCACAAACCTAGGGGCAAGGAAAACAGAGACTTAGGTGTAAGGAGGAGATGTAGTAGTTCTGCTTGGTGCAAACAGGCTTCTCCTAGAGAGACCAAGCAGGGAAGAAATGATAGAAAAAGAAATGGAAGTAGTTAGCTTAGCAAAGAAACCTGCAGAAATAAAAAGGAATCAGACATTTTAAGTGAGACAGAAAGATTACTTGAAAGTAAGAGGGGAAACAGCTCAGTGAGAGAGAAATTAATCTTGAGTCTTTAGAGGACAAAAGAGTTCCAGTTTGGAAAAGGAGAGGAGTGACAGACATTATTTGTGAGTAAGAGGTAAAGAGAAAAAACACAAACTTTTCATCTCTGCCATGCTATCTGCCCACCTACAGCATAGAGGTGGATTGGCCAGCAAGCTTGACCCACGGCAGGAATCTAGCCTGTGAGCTGGAGACAGAATGGCCGGGAGAGTGAGGAGAACTCAGTGCATGACAGCTAGGAGAGAGGATTGGGACTGACAGAGAGAAGAAACTGCCTGGGTCTGGAATAGCCAGCAAGGAAGTCCAAATGAACATTTTTGCAGGGCAGCTGCAATTCAGTATGCTTACTAAGGGAAGAGTTGGACTGTGTAAATATGTGCTATGCATTTTTGTATAAATTATGGGGTTGAAAATGTATTGCCTCTTTAAGGAAACTCTTGCAGTGGCTAAGGGAGACTCTGGCAAGCCTCCAGATACTGAGATTGCAACACACTGAGTTCAATAGTATACAACTATTTTATATTTGTACTTTATGGACTATTTTCCAGGGAAATTGAACGATACTTACAAATGAAATAGACCACTCTATTTTATAGTTTGTCCAGTTTTCAGCAGATGTGGAGGTTATGGAGCTATGTTCAAAGATTCCAATTCCTTTTTTATTTTTATTTTTTTTAAAGGACGCTGTTTATAACATTTCCAGTTTGGATTTAATTAGATGGCATTTAGAGGTAAAAAATACTATATGTCCCCCAATCCCAAATATTGTGACTGAATGATGAATGATTCTCTATGATTAGAATTGATTGAATCCTCTGTTTCCTGGCATTTAGACTCTGTTATTTTACAGAGAAACAACAGTTAAAAATTTTGTGTAAGTTGGTTGGCTGGTTTTTAGATGCAATGCCCATCTTTATATAATTATATAAAATATTGAATCGTACACGGTGGTCTCAATTATGTTAGAACTGGGCCCAATTCTGCCTTGAATCAAGAATCAATCTGAAGTAGCCCAAATGGGTTCCAATGTTTATCACCAATATTTCTGGCATCCAAAAATAATTATAGTGCAGCTTAAAACAACTTTAAAAATTTAAAGCATGAAAACATTTACATATTTATGGCCATGTTTACAAGATTCCTGCCAAAAGGTACAACCAGGTATGTCCCAGAATGATACTATGATTCATGAACAAAGCTTCTGAATCAAATGTTTGTCATATTTCAGAATTGTTTGCTTAACCATTTTTTAAAAATGATATATGTAAAAAGAAAACAACGACAAACAACCAGTAGATTTGATTGAGGAATATTGTACTGTAGTCCTATCTATTACTACAATTAAATAAGAGTAACAAAATCCATCCCTATTCTTGACTGAAATGATTACCTACTGTTATCTACATTAAACAACTCACGAATGGAAGAATACTTTTCTAAGAAATATTATTAGTCACTGAATGATTTTTTTCCTCTGTACAATATTTCAAGGAACATAATTTCTTCTGCAAAGTTTAATAAAGTTTTATAAGTTCAGTATTTTTATGTCTTACTTTTAATTGGCCTAAATAGCAACCAAGATCATTTGATTCCTGCCATTTTATTGATTTTCCCTTTCTAAAAGGAAATATTTTAAAGGCATAAGTAAAAAGGATCATTACATTTCTAAAAATGTTTTACTAAAAAGTGATTGTTTGGAAGTTGTTTACTAGGCTCATAAAAAATTCAGTATCTGTCACTGCCAAATTAGGTTAAGGTAACTGATTACTTTCAGTTATTTTTGAAAGCAAAGTTGTTTAATTATCTTCAGTCACAATTAAAGTGTCATGACTTAATCCATGAAATTATTTAGTACTGTAAATAACATACTGGACACAATACTAGCTGGTCATAATACTAGCCAGAATACTGGTTGTTGACTAAAAATGAAATAAAAATACTTGTTCTCCATGTTGAAGAAACCATGTTGAAATACCTCCTAAAAACTGTACTGAACGTTCTCATCCCAAACTCCCAGTAAACCTCCTTGTCTCATAGTCTTATGCACACCAACTCATGAAACTCTTAGAATCAGAGTGAAATGAATTATATAACTTGCTTTCAGGTCAGGATTGAAATGATTTCATTTTTTAATTAAGACAACATGTCAATAAAGCCTAGAACTGTACTTAGCAGTTCAAATTAGTAATTAATTAGATAAAATTAATCTATGTATTAAGCTGGTAATAATATTTCAGGTATTGAAACTATGATTTAAAAGGTTAGGAATACTTTACATGTTTCCTATAACAGCTTTCAATATTGTTGTATTTATTTATTTATTTATTTATTTACCTGCGTGTATGTTTGAAGCCAATTTGAATTGCCAGCCAGTTTATATTATAACTTTAGAATCAACTTAAACAAAATCTTTCTTGGACAGTGATAGAAAGGACTGGAACCTTCCAATCTAGGGGAAGATCTCAGATTAAACAATCCCAGGGGAGCTCCTCTAAACTTACTTTTTCCCAAAATATTTCATGAACAGGGAGATAACAAGGGGAAGTTTGATGTCGAGAAGATGGAGATGCTGTTGGTCAATAAGAAAGAGTATATTGTATTATTGCATTCAGTCTGCTTTGGATGAGATTTCACTCATCTTGGGAGAAAGGCCCATAATCGAGGAATGGTTCATCATCACCTGACTCTGGATTTCCAGATAGTGTTCAGTTTATGGTTTATTAATTAGTCCAATGACCATATCAAATAAAATAAGATAAAATATTATGGTGCATTGGGATATAAAAGATATTCAATGAATTAATCAGGTGAGATGATATCCTTGGCAGTTGACCCCAATCTGATTTAGACTGGAAACTCTCAGTTGAATGGCTTTAGCTATAAACTTGACAGTCTTTCTTACCGTCCATGTGTTTGTACTTTGGAGGGAGTAAGATAGTTTATTGATGGGGTCCCATCGGTATCTTCCACCAATAGTTGAAAGCTTGAATTGTTGAAGAGCTATGGATGGAGTGTATGCCTGCTTCGGTTCTAACTGTAAAGGCCGGAGTGTTTTTGTCTGTTCCGAGAATAGATCTTAAGAAGCAGGTCTGGGTTTGTCCAAGTAATAATAACTGTGACAGTCCCCACAGTTCTCAGCCATAGGTCATTAGAGGTTTTACTTTAGCCTTATAGACCTTTAATATAAGGACTAGGGTACCTGAGTAGTTATAATTAAGTAATTTCAGAAGTGCTTTATAGCTGGCTGAGACCCTCATTGCACTAAGCTGGCTTATCCATGACCCTATGTTAGTGAAAACCACCCCTAGTTATGAGAAAGAGTTGACTTGTTCTATAGGTTTCTTGTCCAAGTACCAGCTGTATTTAGTATGCCTCTTTCCAAATACTGTTTGGTCTTGGCCTTATTGATTTTCTAAGAATGAATGGAGCAGCAAGCATCCAACTTGTGGGATAGTCTCCTCAGGCCAACTCGGATTGTGATTGTGTATAAGGACTGTGTATAAGGACAATATCATCTGCATACATAAGAATGTTGATAGATTTATTAAGTATCTTTGTCATATGGAAATCATGAGAGCAGAGGCATCCTGGGATATCATTGACATAGAAGTTAAATAGCATTGGGGCCAGAATTCATCCTTGTCTAACACCATTGGTAGTGAGTATGACTTTCAGATACTCTTATAATCAAGGAGTGCTGCTTCTTCATCATCTGTCACTGGATTCCCAGATAGTGACTATGGCATGGAACACATTTACACAATTATGGCAACTGCAACAGTAATTGAATTTAGCAACAATTATTCACACCTTGATCACATTCTCCTGTATATATGTAATGCAGTTAAATGTAGGTGGGGCTACCCTTGAAAAGTATACAGAAGTTGCAGTTGGTACAAATTGTATCAGGATCACTTGATATCTATGCTGAAATATTTGTACTTATTCCAAATGTTTATTTAGATCACCTTAGTCCCATTCCAAACTTGTATAACCATTAAGGTCTATAGAAAAGACTGTTTTGAAGCGCTCCCACCATCTTAGTGGTGTGTAGGTCTTTTCTTGCATTACACCCAAGCTATAAATGCTTTCCTTAGGAATTGCTTGGCCAGTTTGATTTCAGAAAATATGTCAAGACCCATGTCTTAACTTACCTTTAAAAATCAGTGATCCTATTGTTTGTGCTTAGTAGTATTTTTTGCATAATTTTAAATTGTAAGGTATATTGAGTATTCACTTTGAAGATAAACCAGGTAAGTAAATCAATAGAATATTTCCTATCCTTTACAGTTTTCTTTGTCATAATCTACCATTGTGTAGGTTATACAATATTGCCATTATATAAATAGAAATAGAACTTTGGAGGCAGAATTTTTCCTAGGTTATATGGTGACTGGGTCCACACATTAACTCAACCAAAATGTAGTTTGTTTGTTTTGGTTTAATGAGATGTGAGAACCCAATCAATGCATTCATAGAAAATTGGAACCTAAATGATTCACCTTCACCATCTCTTAATTCTTTTGGTATGTTATAGCTACTGCATAATGGAGTTATGTGATCTATTTAGTCAGATTTTAATCCTGCCAATAACTACTGAAGCGTCAAGAAACTTCTTTGGTATATCTGCATTTTACTATGGTGTGTATTTTTCCCAATGTTAAAAGAAATTCATAATGTATGTATTATAAAATATAATTTTAACTAAAGATTTCATCTAATGCACTATTCATCTCTTATTCAGTACTAATAAATTCATTATTGGTAACATGTCCTTGTTGCTAACTATATTGTAAATTGGCGTAATAAAGTTGCTGTCTTAGAAACGATTTTTGATTATTTTACTGTATGTGTTTTTGATTCTGAAAAGTATCATTGCAATGCATATAGCAATAAAATGACACTTCTGAATATTAGGCTGAGATTATTTTCTTTGTTTCTTTGTGCTCTGTTAAAAAATATAATATTCAAAATATTTTCCAAACTGCCATTGGATTCAAGGACTTTGTTTCACAGTTCTTTGGATTTTGTCCATTGTTAATCTGTAATTTATCATGTAAATGTAAGAGCCAGTTGGGTGTAGTGGTAAAGGCACCAGGCTAGAAACCAGAACACCATGAGTTCTAGTCCCACCTTAGGCACGAACCTAAGGTGGTTTTTGGAAGAAGGCAATGGCAAGCCACTTCCAAAACTCTTTCCAAGAAAAGTGCAGGGGCTAGTCCAGGCAGTCATGAGAAGTCAACACTGACTTGAAGGCACATAAAATAAATAAATAAAAATCTGTAATTGGATGCTGTATTCCAAATGTTTAAAATTTTGTGCTGAGTCATGTGATTGTCTCTAAAAGATTCTGCCAGCAGAAATCACTCACACTCCCATAGAAAGCTTGTTTTGTTTGTCTTCCTAGTACAAGTGTCTTTTGTGAGAAAAGTGACCCAAATGATGAGCGTTTTCTATTTTAATGAAAATATATAACAATCCTACATTTAACACAATGACTTCATATACTGTTAAATATGCCTGTACAAACGGGAAAAACAGACTTGGCAAAAATTTATTACAAATATAAAATTATTTAATTTGAATCAAATCTTAAATATGCAATCCTGTACAATGTACACCAGACCCTGACAAGATTCCATGCTACATGGATTGATCTGTGAGTGACAGAATGTGTACTGCTACTATTCTTATCTTAAATCTATACTGTAAAAACACTAAATTGAAACTTAACCAGTTATCACTACATAAACATCACATTTGTAATTGTATTTTTCCACAAATAAAATTATATAGCATATTTGTACAGCATTTGAAATATTAATTGATGTAAAAATAACTAATTTCTAATATCAAAAATCCTTCACATACTGACAGAACTATTTGAAATGAACTGTTAACATTAATCAAGATTTTCTTGTTGTAACAATTAGTAAGGAAGCAAATATTACGAATTATTCTAAGAAAAAAATAGTAAGCTTTATTTTTATGGAAGTGGGCAATATTCATGAAAATTAATCCCTTGTTTTGTAATCTTCATAACTTCTCCGTTTAATGAATCATCTTCAAGGAGTTTTATCAGTCCTTCAGCAATTAGTGATGGCCTACAAGTAAATTCATATCACATGAATTAGACAAAGGTGAGTAAAAATATTAGAAGTTATTTCATACTTCCTAAACTATTAAAAGAAAAAAGAAACACAAATGAATTTCAGTTTTGTGCAAGGATAAATGTACTTGAGGCCCAGTCAGGTAAATAATCATTTATCAAATAGTTGGATCTAATTTATTTCTATTCCTTTTCCCATCATTATGATAACAAAGCAGACATTGTACATCACAGATCATACAGTAGTTTTAACACTAGCTGCAATATCCTGAGGTTTGTCTCTGGGATCTTGCAAGAGTTGAAATAAAAGTCAGGCCTGAAGCTTATAAATACCTCACTCAGTCTCTGAACTAATTATATAAAATCCTGTTCAAGGTGATATAGAGACTAGATGATATTGGATAGTACCAGAAAATTTGTGACTATTTTAGGCCTCCAACTTTTCCCATCTGAATATGTGTCTATTATAGTGTAGTGAAAAAAATCCACTTTAATGTTGATGTGAGCCTGTGGATTCCCTAATTCTAACTAAGCTTGCCAAATGCAAGATTGTTGGGCAATGCAATCTTGGGTTAAGCAATCTTGGGTTACTTAATATGTACTTTTTGCTCCTTGGGCCATTGTGGCTGTTCAAGGAACCATATTTAGAGGTAATGCTAAGTGTTATACTATTCAAGGATTTGTCAAAGTCACTACCTCCCATATATATAACTTGTCATGCGGGAGTAATCTGAAGCTGCAATCACTGATCTGCAATTTTCCTTAAAGATGTATTCCAAGCTTCAATTCCTTATTTCCAATAAATCCCCCATATACTTTTAAAAAAATATAAAAATATAAACTGTTCAAATGAAGAGTTTAAAAATAAAAATGGAAAACACCATTAAACCAAATACATTCCAATAAAAAGCTTATATAGAAAACACAATAGCTGGGCTTACCCAAAATAGTAAGCTAAATAAACAAAAACAGTATATGCCTGGTTTGTATCTTATGGACAACGATTGAATAACCGGCAGGTGAATGCAAAGCCCTTTAATAAAGCTATGATCTGTATAATCCCAGGCACTGGTTCTGATGCTTTGAAAAGAGCCTGTCATGCATATAAATGCTTAGAGATAGCCAAGCAGCAGTATAAAATAAAGATTCCTTTGAATCAATTTAGATTCCCTGTGACTATATGGACGTGTCCATGTAGTTTTCTTGGCAGCAATATAGAAGTATATAATTCTTGTTGAGCTAAAGACATTAAGTAGAACTGCATGATCTTTACTCACTCCAAAATGCCATAGAATTGCATCTTATCTTTGATTTCCTCTTTGAATGAATAATATAAACCCATCTTTTCTTCCTTGAAAGCTGTCTGAAGAATTGGTGTGTTGACAAAACCAGGACAGATAGTATTTATTCGTACCCCATAATTTTTTGCTGTAGCAGCCATCTGCAAAACAGGAAAGTATATTTTGTGCTACTGTTGTGATGTAGTAAGAAAACATTTTTTACATGGAAAAAAAATATCAGGTTCTATCTTTGGCATATTTAATTCAAAGGAACATTAAGTAGTCATGCTGGTAACCATGCGGAGCACAGTAGGCAATATCAGAAGAACAAATAATCTGATCTGAAATAAAAAAAGAACTTCCTATATTTTTAAGTATTGTCTACTGTATGTACAAATACCGTTTCATTCAATCAATATTTAAAATGATAATACCTTCTCTTTTTATCATTTATATTTTTGTGTTGTTACTGCTTAGTCCTTCAGTCACTCCTGACTCTTTGTGATCCAGTGGACCTCGTTCTCCAGGATTGTCTATCAGTAACTGCTTCTTTGAGTTTTTGTAATCTCATATTTTTGTCATCAGTGATTATATTCAACCACATAGTCTTCTGCTGGCCTCCTTTTCAATTGCCTTCAATTTCTACAAGCATAATGTGAAGACACATCAATTTCCATTGATTCTTGCCTTTATATTATGCGTATAAAATAGTTAAGCCTTAGCTTCATTGTTAGTGCTTCCAGTAAGCAGTCTGCTTTTACTTCATCAAATAGTGAAGATTTGTTTTCTTTTCTTACAGGGTAATCCCAACAATTCAGAGGCATCAGTTTTTCTTTCTTCAGTCTTTCTGAGGATGCAGCTTACATAGCCACGTGTTACAACTAGGAAACTGTGGCCTTCGTTGTCAGTATGATGTCTTTACATCATATTAATATTTTGTTTAGATCTCTCATACTATATCATAATATAGTCTTTCTGCTAAGTAATAAACATCTCTTTATTTCATGACTACAATCATCATCCTTGTGAATGTTTTAACCTAGGAATATAAAGTCTGTTACTACTTCAGCTTTTTTGCCTATTTGCAATGGAGTATTGGACTAGCATTGCCTGTTGACATAATCCTACTTTTTTTTTTCTTTTGACCAGTCTGGCCTTTGCATTCTCTTTTTTCACCTATATGCTGTCACAAAATAATTCTTTGAGCTGAAATAAGTCTATCATCTGTGAGTTATGTTCCTGCCAAATCAGAAGCTTTTAGCACTGCTTTCATTTAAAGGAGAACCTCGGAGAACCTTTGGTTAATCAAATTTGAAGAATTAGGAATTCACACACATGCGCACACACACACACACACACACACGAAGGAAATAGAAAGTGGGCTGATCAAGAAGAAAGCAAGAATTTTTTCACAGACTATACTCACAGCCACTGAACGTGTAAATCCAATTACCCCATGCTTTGAAGCAGAATAGACTGGTTGGTATGCAACTGGCCACAGCCCTTTAACAGTAAAAAGAAAAAAGTTCAGGGATATTAAAGAACTTTAATATTATAAAATTAAAAAAAAAATTACTGGTGAAAGTATATAGCTTCCTTATAATATTATTTTGAGGTTTGACAGTAATTATAGAAGAGGGTCAACAGATGGTTCATTTTTGTTAAAGCTAGCATTCTTCAGCACTTGATCTCCAAAAGTGTACAGAGTACATAGGAGCAACCTGTCTTCAATACTTTAAAGTAGGTGAATCTTTTCCCATGCCTTTTGGAGACTGAACCTGAATCTTAAGCTCCACAGCCATTGTTACTACCGCTTCTTGTTTTTCCTATTTTATGACCACTCAAAAAAGCAATTAAAATGGATATTACAAAACAATATCATTCATGTGAAAACATGTGGAGGAGAGAAACGGCTATAAGGCTATGATTTTCCAGAAAAAATATTTTTCCGGAAGCTTACCTATAAAGGGGTACACAAGATAGTGTCTTCTGCTTGTGTTAATTCAAACTGAGCCATAGGTGGCTAACTCTAACTGATTAGCCTGTATAAAACAGTCCTAAAAACTTCAATGAGTAGCAGAACAGTAATATGATACAGCAGCAGTCAAAATAATGCTAACTTTGTATGATGGAAAACTACAGAAATGGAAAGAAATAAAATAGAAAGATAGGGCAAGGAAATGAGAAATGCTCTGCCTGTACATTTACTGATTTTAAATAAATAGTCTACTCAGCTGATTGATAGATTATAAGAAAAGCATAGGTATACAGACATTGGCAGCTACCTTGTAAAGCTTTCATGGAAAATCCACTTCAATCTATTGGCCATCAGCCTCCTTTTCTAAAAATAAAAGACTCGAACCGGGCTGTTTACTGGTATTATTTCTGGGGTTTTTTTCCTTAAATAAACTACATGTGATTACTTTTCTCTACTATTTAATAGTCATAAAACCCTGATTTCGATATATGCTGATGATATGACTATTTTATTTTTTTGTGAACTTAGGTTTTAGAAGAATGATGAGATACAGATACAGAAACTCTGAGTATTAACTAAGGAAGAACAAAAGTGATGGCGTTTGGTAGCAGAAACATTAAGCAGAAATAGACTATTCAAGTTTGACCAATAAAGTAATGTTCTTCCTTGAAATATCTGGATTTTACTTTCCATAAGTCATTATCCTAGAATGCTACGACATTTGGACATGGCTAGTGAACAGTGAACCATCTTAAAAATTATCCTTGCGCAAAGGAGAATTGACAAAACATTTCCTGGTCCTTAAAAGCTTTCAGGCCAACTAACATTTTTTTTTTTTGACTTGTTGATTGTGATTCTCATCTATAATTGCCTGAGTAAACCACATCCTGTTCACTTTTCTGTGGCTGGTATTATTAGTTTTTTGGCATTTATGTACGGTTTTGTTTTACTAGTATAACTTCCCGTGTTTACTTGAACTGGAAATAATAATCTTTAATGGACGCATAGTCTCAAGCTATACTTGAACAAAATAATACTTTGTTCAAAAGTCAGGAAGTTTAACGATAAAAAAATAAGTTTTTTCAGCCCTCTTTGCACTTCATATCTAAAGCAGAATCTTATTCATGTATACTCAAAATAAAATACCACTGACTTCAATAGGACCTCTCTCTCCTCAATTCTAATTCTGAATTTTTGTTGGGCCTAGACAAGGTGGTCTAGGTTGGATGTACTATATTCAGTACAGTCCTATATTCCTTTTCAGCAATGTTTCAGCCTATATGAAGATGGCTTTGTGGAGTCCCTAAGCCTTGTGTTCCTCTCTACAGGAATCTCAGTAGACATGTATCAATCCCATTTTAAAGAACTATCTTGGTAGAGAGCACTAGGCTGATCTCTCACTGCTTCTATCTGACCAGGACCTTAATATATCTTTCTCAATTTTGTCTGATGTTGTGCCACCATTTCAGTCTACAACTGAAGACTAGTACAAAAGTTGTGATTGCCACTATCTGTATTATTGTTACTTTATTAATTTATTTTATGTAATGTTAGTGCATTTTATGTCTCCTTTTTAGTTTTATTAATTATAGGCTTATGCATTTTTACTGTAGTGTTTTCTGGCCTAAAGGCTGTAATAAAGGTTCCTTATTTGATTTGATTGTTAGAAGTGGGTTGGGAGATTGCTCCACAAAGCAGTTTCAAAGGGATGCTTCTCTTAAAACCTTATGAAGCAAAATTTCCTTTGAAGCTCTGCATAAACCTAGGGATTAGAACAGCCTACCTCCCCACTAAAAACTTTTAATGCTTTAAAATGTTCTCCTATATCATATATTTAATCTCATAATTAGATAACTTCTGTAACTTCTTTCCTACAAGCATATTTTTCATAACAATTATCTTTGGACATGGGTAAGTAATCCAAACCTGGCAAGGATAAAATGCCTTATCACAGTAGCAAAGAAAAGATCCGGCAGCAGAAGGTAGAGGCATTGTTAAAAGTCTGACAGAAGTCAAGATTCAGAGAAACAAAGAAGGACTAATACATCTGAAAGAAATAGTTGACCAAGATCAAGAAAATGTTAAAATTAACTGCCGCAGGAGAGGATAAGGGAGCAGGATCTAGGCAAAGTCACTCAGCTTGAGATCCTGGCTTTACTGGGCTAAATGTATTTGCATTAGCTTTGGTCATTATGGACAGAGATAGGTAAGAAGGTTCTTTTGAATGCAGAACCCAGCCTATCAGGTTTCTTGTTACTTCTTGGATTTATGATTATATACCATATAGTCTTCTCTTGCCTCCTATCACAAATGTCTGAGCAAAGCTAGATATAAGGCTTTCCCCAAAATATTTCAGCATGCTGACTGACCAAATCATATTGTTTTTCCATGCTTCACACTTTCACAAATAAGGGATAGCTAAATGCATGATGGATGGTGACACAACTTATCAGCGTGCCTAAGTTATATAAGAAGAGAATCAGAAAAGAGGAAGAATTAGAGTTTCTACCCTCCCCCCTTCAAATCTTAATTACTGATGGTTTTAATGCTGCTGTAGGTGATTACAGTGATTTTGGGTCTAGATTTTACAATGTGTTTGGGAATTAAATATTATGGAAAAGCACATATACTATAAAATAAAGCACACAGTATTTTTACCTGCTAATGATGCTGTATTAATAATAGCCCCTCCATTGCCACCGTTTTCAATTTTCATGTATTCTAGTCCAATATATGTTCCTCTAATTACTGAAATCTGATGTAGAAAATACAAGGGACTTATCACATATATTTTATTTTCATATCTGTTTTTAAAAATCTTGAATAATTTTAAGAATGCTTCTTTCCTCTTTTGTGGCCCACACATCCCAACATTACTTCTCATTCTAACTGGAATCTTTCTTTTGATCTGCTTCCAACCTTGTAATATATTTTCTTTTTAATACATATATGATTCTGAGTTTTCTCTGATTGCTTAATAGATGCCTGAGGCACTTCCGATATCTGCCAGCTAACTACGAAAGAACTCCACACCTCTCAAAATGCCACGCATGTGTAGTTATCACTTAGGATTTTCAAGCTTTTTATCAATGTTATCAGTCCTTGTGTGCTGTAACTAAAATAAGTAATCTTAAAAACCATTGTCACTGTTATGCTATAGCATTTGTTATAGTGACAATTAAACAGTTTCATAATTGGGGAGATCACATAGGGGAAAAAAATCAACACATGGGAAAGCAGGCAAAACCAAACAGGTATTGAAGAAGTTGTTGTGAAAGTGTTGGCGATTCAATGTATAATGGTTGTACATTATTCAGTGAATTAATTACTTAATTCATCAGAAGATTACTTTTTATTTCTTCTGCTGATGTTCCTGAGCCAAGTTAATAGAGTCATGACTAGTTCTGGGACAGTTTGTTCTTAACAATGACGATAGTTGTGGGAGAACTGTTTGTAGTCAGTCATCAAATAATAAAACACTCTCTCACCAATCATTTTGGATGGATTTGATAATCCAATTGATGCAACTATAATTTGTCATAATGAAAGAGCAGGAGCAGGCAAGCAAAAGCAACAGTATACATTGGGAGGAGCAGCCCTGTATAGTTCATCTGTCAGCACTTGAGACAATTAAGTAACCGGAAAATAAATATCTTTGTGGGACAGCAGTATCATCGTAGAAGAAAACAAACATTGCATTCAGATTGTCTTGGTTTAATTTTGATTTCCTAGCTCAAAGAAATCTTCAATCAGCTGAAAAGGTCTGAGAACCTAAAGGCTTCTATCATTCAGAGTCTTGAGTGCTAAGCTAACTTGTTATAAGATAGCTATATTTTTCTCTCTACAGGAGAGAAAGACTAGTTGAATAATTATTAATACATTTAAAGTTGACTATGATTTAGTGTAAGTTTTATGACTTTTTTTTCATGGTTGTTCCTTCAAGTCAGTCTTGACTCCTGTTAACTGCCAGCATAAGTACCTGCAATTTTCTTGGCAACATTTGGAAGTGGTTTGACAGAGTGGCTGTCATGTGGAAATTACTTATAACCTTTACTGCAAGACTAGAAGCATCTCCATTTAATATTATTAGGCATCTATTTGTTGTTGTTCATTCCAAAATGATATCAAATGTGGCTTTAGGACTTGAACAGCCCTTAAGGATTTTAGCCATAGGTAAAAAAAAAAAAGTCTGATCCCACATTTTACAGTAGGCTAAGCTTATGCACATATATGTCTTCTTTTGCATTCTTCAAAACAAACTTCATATCTAGCTGTGCTGTGTCCTTGAAACAGCTGCATTTAATTTCTAGAGAGAAGAATATGGTGTATGGATATGGTGTGAACTATGAAAGAGGTCTATTCATAGTCACATCCTCCTGTACAACTTTGCTCTCCCCTCTTCCATAAAAACACTGCAGACATTGTTTTTATTTGTTTTGAAATGTACAATTATTACCTTACTGAAGAGAAAACTGACATCTGATCATATTTTGTCAGAAATACTCCTATAGAAGATGAAGATTCCTACTTGTTGATGGTATTTACTCATTCCTAAGTTGGACCGATGGCATGTTATATACTGAATGTGTAAGAAGGGTAGCAATCCTCTTAGGGACTGCGCTGAACATTAAATTTGTGCAGAGAGCATGCTTGTATGAGCCACAGTAGAAAAAGAATGAGGCCAAAGTAGGCAATATTACAACTGTTTTTGCCATTATTTCCTCCTCATTATCTTCACTGTAAGTATTGTAGACCTTATCATGATTATCATCATTGCCATTGGTCCTCTCACTATTACTATTCATTAATAAAATAAATAATACTGATAATTATTATGGTAATTTTCTCAGCTGCTGTATATAGCTATTTTTGTATTGTTTTTAATTGTTTTTATTGTTTTAGAATTGTTCACCACCCAGAGTCACTTGGTTGAGATGGGTGGCTATAGAAATTAAATAAACAAACAAACAAATCAATGTTAGTATTATTAACAATTGTTTTAAAATCACATTCTCTGTGCATTTCTTTTTCACCTGCTTATAGCTATATTTATTGATTGGTACAACTTCCAGTACCTTATTAAAAGGAAGCCAAAAGCAAAAAAGAAAAAAAAAATAGTCTTTTTATAAATATTGTTTGGAGTAATTTAATCTGCGTCAGTTTGATAGCCACTTTTTTCAACTTTCTACCCTTGTTTCCACTCTGCAGTTGATG
Source organism: Python bivittatus (assembly GCF_059951505.1). Taxonomy (NCBI): domain Eukaryota; kingdom Metazoa; phylum Chordata; class Lepidosauria; order Squamata; family Pythonidae; genus Python; species Python bivittatus. Next base: position 12,062,514 of record NW_028277034.1, on the reverse strand, counting down.
TACAAATGAATTAAACCTCAACTATTATGTCCAGCATTATGAAGGGAATCCTGCTTCTGTATACTTTTAGTATGATAAATTAAAATGAATTTTTATGGGTTTGATGACGGAGAAATGTTGGAATATACTTCCAATGGTAAACATGTTAGCACTATTTTGCAAATAGTAGTATGTTGCAGTGGTGTAACACTTGAGGTGTTTGACTTGGAAAGGGGACTCTTAGAAACAAATCCTTATTTATGCACAGAACCTACTGGCTGACTTTGAATTTTCATCCCCAAACCTACCTCATAAAGATGTTGATTGGAGACAACATTTTCAGAGAAAAAAACAGGATACAAACAAACAGGATAAAAACAAATATTCATACTGCAACATACTAAGTTTCTTAATTTGTTTTTCCTAGTGACATAAAGTCAAATTAATTTTCACATTAATAAAGCAAAAGTGATCAGATTTGTTATATAACACAGTTCTAGAATAGTTTTTAATAGGTTCCTACATGAAAACTAAGAGTTCAGGAAGCTTGACTCAATATAAAAATCTTCAGCAGTTTTCAGACATCCAAAATCAAGTTATTTAAGAAACACCTGCTTGCATTAAAGAAAATAAATGCAAATATCTAAATATTACTAATTCTGTATATATTTGGAAATAACAAAAAAATAACCCATAAAAATATAACATTCTTACTCTTTACTTCATTTTTTTCCCTTTTAAAAATACTGTATGTATTAAACTTACCAAGTTGATTTGGACCGTGTTTTCCCAGTTCTTTTCATCATTCACTCCAGCATTATTAATTAGAATATCCAGATTTCCAAAATGTTGAATTGTGTTTTTAAATGCATCTGTGAGTAAATTTGGGTATGAGTACAGGGAAAGCTGTCTTTATCTCCATGGAATAACATATATTATAATGATTTATTGATGATTGATGACAATTATACAATCAGAGCTATGGATTTGCTTTAACAAAGTGAATCCACAGTGATACAGTTATAAATATGACTTTCCAAATCATTCATCATATATATTGGATCTGCATTATAACTTTTATCAATAGAATGGATACCCTAATTTATAGACCATCTTTTATCTATCCACATTGGTGAACAGATGTGGTCGAAGCAAAAATGGTTTGCAAGGATAGAAAGTTATGAAAAAGTATAGTGAATGATATTTGTGTAAACTAAGTATAGTTAGAGTTCATTTTATTTTCTCTTATCACCTGCCTTTAAATTACCTTAGGTTACTACTCATTCTTTTTCTGTGGTTCTGTTGATTAGCTCAAAAAGAAAGAGAATGATGGCTATGTGTTGGTGTGTATCTCCACAAATAAGCCCCAGTGAATACAGTGGAGCTTAATCCAAGCTACTTCTGTGTGGCAAAGATGGGGAACCTTCAGCCCATAAATTAGTCTGTCAGATCTCCCAGACAGCCTATAAAGACTCAAGTGACAATCTAATGCATGCAGTTCGGCTAGTGGAAAGTATAAAAAAGGATACTTGGAAGAAAGAAGTGAAAGAAGCTGTGTGAACTGAAATGAGGGAATGCTAGGAGCAGGATTTTAGAGATACTTATAGGATAGTTGGTAATATAATGAAGAATGGACTAGAAGATAATGTTACAAATGTTACATTTAAGAAAAAAGTGTCAGTGAAAAAGGTGTCATGAACATTGGGAAAATGTTGAAAAATGGTAATGCTGCAGGTATAACAGCACAACCGAAGAAATGTTAAAATATGGATCTGGTTTGCTTAAGAAGTGGCTGTATAAACCTCCTTAAGTGTGAAGACTGCATCTATACCTGATGATTAGAAAAATGCTGTTACTGTGACTGTATCAAAGAGTAAAGTACAAGAGTGAATGCAGGGACTACAAGTGTGTTCGGAAAGTGTGATAGGATTAAAATACTACATATTAGATTTTGTATTATCTACTACAATAAATACTGAGTGTTACCTTGCTGAGTTCATTTGGGAGAAATCTTATCAGTATCTTTTCTAATAGGTGAAGAAGAAGAATTTTATTTACATCCTAGGTTTGGTTTGAAGTTGGAAAAAGAGAAGTAAAAGGAGTTCCTATATATTCAGAAAGGGTATTAAAATATAGCATGCAGCTTTCATTTGAGGGAGAAACCCTAACTGTTTGTGACTAACCAGAAGAGGGAGTTGGGGACAGTAGGGAAAGCTCAGTGAAAATGTTGACTCATTGTGCAACTGCTGGGGGAGAAAGGCAAACGCCAGGCAGGAAAGGAAGGTTAAAAAATGCTAGTACCAAAATGCCTCCACATAAATATATGGAATGAATATACTTGGAGTACTGCCAATAGTTCCTGTAGGCATGGCAGAAAAATGTATTTGGTTTGAAATGAACTAGAATTCAATTATAGAAAATATCCACAAGAGTTCGCTGCTTTTTAAAAAATACATATAAACATCTGGACATTAGGGGAAGTATGAAACACATCTGTGAACTTAAGCTGGAAAAATTGAAAACTGAACAGAACCTGGCTTGACAGATTCACCAATTCCTAGTTAGAAGCATGTCTAAAATACTTAGGTGAAAAAAGTCAGAAAAGGGAAACCAAAATGATGAAAGAGCTGAAGCTGAATGGGAACTGAAGGAGACAATGTTGGGAATATTTGACTTAGAAAAGTACGGATTGTGTGGAGAAAACTGATGTTATTTCTTTTTCTCCATATCTCACAAAGCTGAAATTAGGATCACTCAATGAAGATGAATGATGGTAAACTCAGGATTTAATCTTAAGTGCTAATTACGTCTGTTCAGAAAACTTTCTAAACGTTTTTCCATTTTCACAAATACATTTATAAGCCAATAAAAATAAACTATTATTCTTATAGTACAAATTATACACAAAGCATGACTCTTGTTTTTTCTGCAGCAGATTAACAGTTATTCCTCTGGAAACTGTTCAGAAAGGTGTCTCAGGAAGATAAGAAGTACAAATGGTAAGAGTTAGAACTTTTGAAAAGAAGATTCAGACTACATGGTTCAAGGAAAGCCTCTTGGCTAAATGTATTTCAACTGTTGTCCTATTTCATCTTGACTTTAAACAGTTTTTCATGGAAATCCATTATTCCTATACAACAGATTCTTAAGCACTGAAAAGCCCATTGAAACCAGTGGGCATTGCTAAGTGTTTAAGTGGGCGTTGCTAAAGGTTTAAGATCATGCCAAGCCACACAGTTGTCAGCAGAACTGATTCTCCCCCCCCCCAACACCCACCATTTACAGACTTGCCTTTAAATTTTACTTTAAACCATTTTTAAAACTTGAGGAAGTTCAAATGTGGTTTGTGAAGCAGGCAGAAGTGGATATTTAAAGGGAAGATATAACTTTTTTATGTTATAACTACTGAACTCTAAAGAACATCTTTGAAAGGAATGGTATCTTCTTTATGTATGACTATAATAGAATATGAAATTTAAATTTCAATGTTCATAGTATTAGATTTGGAAAATAAAAGTATGTATTTGAATTGTTTTAAATTTCACATACAGACTTTGTTCCAAAGGTCACAAATATGCTAAAATGTCTTTTTCTTCATAATGTGCCAGTATTGCTAATAGTTCACATTTTACATTTATAAATCCTAGCTAGATGCAGATTTCTTTCTAGAAACTATAATTGCATGATAGACTTAGAAAACATCATTGTAGTTTATGACCAGTAAGTAATAAAAATATGACTATGTTTACTTAAGATTCATGTGTTCATGCTTCAAAATATGTATTATTTCCACTGCCTGCTGGTACAGATATATCTGTATAATTAGTTTACATATTGGACAAGTGTCTTTATTACAAAGAACAAAACTTTATTACAAAGGCCATTTTCTTTGTTCTTCAGTCTTTTACAGAACTTTTACATATGATTCCTCAGACTTTCCTGGAAGCCTAGCTAGCAGAGACAATACTGTCATAATAGTCATCTCTAGAATTTGAATAATGTAGCAACTTAATTGACCATTTCAACCTTATCACCTCCATATCGAAAACACTGATCTGAATAGTGTATTCCCTTGAATCTTCAATCCTAAAGGATTGACTGGAAGCTGATGCTGGGTTTAACTGGAAGCATGAACTTCTTTAGGAGGAGAGCCTGATTAAGATGGCTCCCCAAACTGCTGACAGATCTAGAATATTTCCAAATGCCATTTGTGGAATTACCCAGCAATCTGGAGCAGAGTTCTGTAGGATGCCTTGTTAGATTCTGGAACACAAAGGTGACCACGCTGCTTAGCACAATTGCTCCTGAGTGGCCTCTCCCCAGCCACTGATCCTGAGCAGCTCCTTGCTTCTCTGGGGAATTTTAGGAAATGAAGTATGTGAAGGGATGCCTGGCGATGATGGAAAATGACAAGGGAGTATGACTGGGCACAGGTATGAGTTCAAACTGAGTCTCCTCCACACAGATATGGATAGCAAAGTAAAATCACTTCTCTGTTCTTATACCTTTTGTTGAATGTTCTAGACCCTTTTAGGGAAGAATGGGCTGGAATAACAAATTAATATCAATTTTAGTTGTCCAATTGTTTGCATTTATTCCAAGTTGGAAGCTGGGTGGATGGAATTTATTGAGGTGTCAGGAGTTACATCTTGTGATGTTATCTTGAGCATGTGGATATCAATGAAATGTATAAAATTATCTTTGACCTTAGTTCTGTCACTTGTGCATTGGAATCCTGCCCCATATGACTGGTAAAAAGAGCCAATGAGGGGACTAGGATTTGGATACATGCTGTACTCAAAGTTTGCTTGAGACACAGTGACCTTCTAGCACTTCTGAAAAAGACACTGATCCATCCACTCAGCCCTGGAAGTGGAACAACTTTTGCTATATCGCCAAACTCTCCTTCCTGGGAAAGATTGTTGAGAAGTGCTGAGGCTATCTTTCAGAGGGCTTTGGAGGATATGGATTATCTGGACCTAAGGCAATCTGGATTCAGTTTTGGAATGAAGCAAAAAAAAAAAAAAAATGAATTGGTTGCTGTCATGGATAACTTCTAATGGGAACTAGATGGAGGGAACACAACTATCTTCTTCCTAGATCTTGCAGCAACCTTTGTTACTGTTCATCATAGTATATTTTTGGATTACTTGCAATGGTTGGAAGTTGGAAGCACCATGGTTCTGTTCTGTCCTAAGTAGGCAAGTCCAGTCAGTGGTAGCAGTGGTGGGAAGGGATTGGGCCTTTGCACTATTTGTTATGGGGTGCCATAGAGCTTTGTCCTCTCTCCTGTTCAATATCTATATGAAGCCACTTGGTGAGGTCACCCACTGAGTTCAGGGTGATGTACTGTCAGCTTCACTTGGTAGACCAGACCAGGAAATCAATCCCACAGGAAGACTGAAACTACTTTTATTGAGACTGACTCCAATAAGAGAATCTTGCAAGTCTGATTGCACTGTACCTTCTTCCTCTTCCTCAAAATATGGGGTTCCTTCTAGATCTATAGATCCTGCTAGAAGAGCAGGTAGGGCCCATGGCCAGAGACTCTTTGCTTTGGCGTGTTTGCCAGTTGCAGCCTTATCTAGAACAGGATGTGCTTAGAACAGTCTTGTCATCTTTGCTTAGATTACTGCAAATTGCAGTATACGGGTTTGCCTTAGAATCATCCAGAAGCTTCAACTGGTCCAAAATAACAGTGTGTTTCTGAGTGCAGTTAGGTGCTGGTCACCACCTTTAAAGCCCTAAATGGCTCAGAGTCTGGCTATCTAAGAAACCAACTTTCCCAAATAATTCTGCCTACCCAATCAAACAGCCAGATAATGTGTACTCAGGCTTCCCATCTACCAAGCAGGTACAAGCAGTTTCTGTACAGTCTCACATTTTGTGCAACAGCTTACCCATGAGATGCGGGTGACTCCAATTTTATAGCCTTCTGGAAAGTTGCAAAGACTTGGTTTTCCCAGAGAGGCTTTTGGGAATGATTCTAGAGCCACTGATGCTGGAATCAGCTCTACTGTACTGTTATATTATATTATTTTGTATCTCTTTCTATATTATTTTATTATTATTCTTTTAATACATATACAGTAAACAGGTTATAGATTTCATAATAAATAAACTGCAAGATTGTCAATATATTTCTGTCATGAAACTTTGTCTAGGATCAGAAACAATATATCTGTTTGGCAGTGAGACATTTGAACACCAATGTTCCTAATTCATTCGTTTATTACCTCTTTATTCAGTGTGGTCATAGCCACTAGAGTGAATCCATACTAGTGGAATTTTGCTTCTTTAGCTTGTTCCAGGAAAAATAGTAGCTATCCCATAATATTATACCAGAGGCAGTAGTCCAAACACGACAAACAGTAATTTTAGTTAGCCACTTAAATAAGACAGTCCTAGCTCTTGCTTTTTCTGTTTCCTGGCCTGTTTTACTGGTAAAAAAAAAAACAAAAAACCAGTGGATGTTGTGTTGGGAACATCCTTAAAATACTTATTTTGAATTTAGATTGTACTCTTTCTAATGGTTTGAAATTCTACCCCCCAACCCAGCGCTGATCTCTTTGTCCCTCCAGACAAAATTAGGTAGCTGCTTCATTCTTTTTTTCCTAGACTATATTTAAGGCTGCAAATACATGATTTTCCTGCTATACAGAAGAATGTTAATGCTGCCACGGCACACCTTCTTGCTCTCTCTGTAACATGCTCTAATTTCATCTCCTTGTACAATGGACATAAAATCCTTCTCCTATTTCAAGGTCCTGACCTGTTCAATTTGATTATCATCTATCAGCTGCGTATAAATTCTGTACCTTTTAGCAAAAAATGATGACCTTTATTTATCATAATTAGTAGGCTTTCCACATAATAAATGGCAGGAGATTTTAGCACTTTTTCCAGGCTTATTAAGGTGGGAGAAAGTATTAATACAGCTTCTGCATATAGAAGTAACAACACATATCTCTTCGGCTAGATGGAGATCAAGACTTGTTATTATTTAAAATAGGACACTACAAAACTTTTTGAAAAAGCCTTCTAACCTTTAAGTTTTTCTTCATTTGAAACATCACATGGAATGAAGAGAGTTCTCTGTGGATCATACTGCTTATCAAAGGCATCTTTGCTGGCTTTGCCTACATCTGCATTCAGATCTACAAGTGCTACCTGTGAAAAAGCAGACAATGTTCAACACAGGCCTATCAAAGTAGGTGAATATCCTGATATAGAATTTGGAAGAATTAGTTGAGCCTTTCTTAGGTATAAAACAGAGAAGGAGAGGAGGGGTGCTTTAGAGAGTGGTGATTAGCTGATGTAATATCTACATTTGTACAAATATGTAGCTTTATATGGAACAAACGTGGTAGAAATTACAAGCATATTACCTAACCTATAATATAACTTATTTGAGGACATAAATCCTGGTGATTTTAAAGGGAAGGCTAAGTAAGTTTCAACTGTTTGCAGTGTTTTACTCCCTAGAAATTCTAGATTTTACTACATAAAAATGAAGGAATATAAAATTCCCTGACAGCAACCCAGTTGAATTTGGCATGACATTAAATGCAGTACCAGTCTACTATATGGAGCAGTAGTGTTTCCAGAGATTTGGGGAAAACATGCATGCCTGTTTTTATCAATGCATGTGAAAAAAAAATTAATATTAGAAACTATGAAGACAAACACCAAATCCTGTTTCAAACAGGCCCAGGGAAGTAATGGGTTTTATGTTGGCCATTCTCTAAAGAGGACTAAAAGAGGATTTTACCCATTCTCTGCACATATCAACTATATACTGTACTTTGAAACTTGTGTCATCCATTCTGTCGCTTCTACCCCCCCCCCCTTTCTCTCTCTCACACCCACACACCCACACACAGAGAGCAGCTGCGGAGCTCACACTACTGGAGAGACAAAACCAATAGCTTTGAGATACTTACATGTTTAAGAAAAAGGAGGAGTCAGTTTGATCCTACGAACTCCAAGAGAAACTTCTATCATTGCTCCCCAGCGCGGTCGAGGAACGAAGGACCGTGGCGCGTCTGCCAGTGATAGCGAGCATTTTCCCTCCCCTCCCCTGTGCCCGGGCAACCCGCGGTCGGCGCGCTTACCTTGCAGCCCTTTTCCAGCAGGGCTTCGACGAACGCTTGGCCTATGCCCTGAGCTGCCCCAGTGACCAGCGCCACTTTGTCCTTCAGGTGCATTTTCCTTCTCTTTACTCTGTTGTCCACGAGGGTCCCTTCCGCTCAGAGCTGCACGGTCGCTCCGGCGATTCTCCTCGGCTGCTGCTTTTCACCTCCCCGCAGCCTCCAGGCGCGGAGGAGAGCCAGGTCTGAAGGAAAACCGAATCCGGCACGGCCAAGCTGAACTTGGTGTCACCTGCACTGAAGTTGCCTCCCTTTGCCCCTCCCCTCCTCTACCTCCACTCGCAGCTTCCCCTTCTGGTGATTGTCCGGCGGGCTGTCCCCAGGCTGAATTTCGTGTGCCAGCCTTCGCGTTTTGTTTCTTTCCGGAGATAAAAAAGCAGGCTATCTCTGTCCTCCCGTGCCCTTCTCATTTTATCTCGCTCTTCCTCTGCCCCATTTCGATGAGCCAACAAAAGTCTGAGGCTATTCCTGCGCTCCAGCAAGGGACGACCCGGCTGGTTATGCCATAGCTTTGAAAGGAGGCATTTGTATAGGAAAATGCCCCGCAGCTGAAGAGCCCTGGAAAAGAAGGAGCGCGCAGAAGGATCATTGACCGGGCTGGGACCACCTCCAATCGTTATAAATAATTGTGTGAAAAATACAGCAAGGAATGGAGACTATGAAAAAAAAATGAGTAGTCCCTGAGGAAAATTATAGCCAACTCTTTCTGTTTATTTTAAAATTCACACTGAGGTCTATTTCCTGTCACAGTTGGAGAAATTGTTGTGATACATTAATTTTTAATGATCAGTTTATCTTTTATTAATATCCTCTGTTGACAGCCTGGCATTGGGATAATAGCCATCAAGAATTATGTCCCTGACCATGGAATGTGGCCTCTGAAACTGAAATTATGTCCGCTAAAAGTAAAGTTGTGGTGATTGATTGATGGCAGTAGTACAACCCTGAAACAGCATTTTGGCCACTGGCAAAACTTAGAAATGTCTAGGATGTTGTTTTTCAGGAACTTTAGCATTTTGATCTTAAAATACATGTAAAACAGAGAATGCTGCTTGGATAATCCCATAAAAATGTATGATTTCCTTCTTCCATCTTTGATAGTTGTCTGCCCCCTTCTGCACTCATTTTTAAAATTAACCTGGAAAGGAAATAGGGCTATCTGTCGGCACATTCCACTGGTAGTATGAACTGATGTCCCAGTTATTCAAGTTAAAGCTTAATTTCTCAGTTTTTACTTTTGCTGATGTCACTGATAAATTCATGGAGATCCACCAAGGGTCTTAAAGTCTTAGTGGTACCTCTGGGCTGGGAATAAGGATGGGAACAACATGCCTCCAGACAGCCTTGGACAGACATATCTGGTTAGCCACTCTGAGAATTCTGAGCTAATTCTGAGCCTGATCCAGGGCTCTTTTTAGATTCATATGTTTTCACATGTATACCATTTCAAAAGAGCTGAGCACTAACTCTCCCATAGTCAAACGGTACTTTTTTCAGGTGCCCAATGCCCAGTTTGGAATATTTCCTATAGAAAATATAATACGACACAACTGTCTTAAAATAAAACTGAATAAAATGAAAATTGCCTTGGTTTTAAGCCTCTCTACTAGAAGCACCCCGAGAACTACTGGATGTACAAGCTGGGTTTCGAAGAGGCAGAGGAACTAGAGATCAAATTGCCAACATTCGCTGGATCATGGAGAAAGCACGAGAGTTCCAGAAAAATATCTACTTCTGCTTCACTGACTATGCAAAAGCCTTTGTTTGTGTGGATCACAACAAACTGTGGCAAATTCTTAAAGAGATGGGGGTACCAGACCATCTTACCTGTCTCCTGAGAAATCTGTATGCGGGCCAAGAAGCAACAGTTAGAACCAGTCACGGAACAACCGATTGGTTCAAAATAGGGAAAGGAGTACGACAAGGCTGTATACTGTCACCCTGCTTATTTAACCTATATGCAGAGTACATCATGAGAAATGCCAGGCTGGAAGAATCACAAGCCGGAATTAAGATTGCAGGGAGAATCATCAACAACCTAAGATATGCAGACGATACCACCCTAATGGCAGAAAGTGAAGAAGAATTAAAGAGCCTCTTGATGAGGGTGAAAGAGGAGAGTGCGAAAGCTGGCTTGAAACTCAACATTAAAAAAACGAAGATCATGGCATCTGGACCCATCAATTCCTGGCAAATAGAAGGAGTAGAAATGGAAGCAGTAACAGACTTCATTTATTTGGGCTCCAAGATCACCGCAGACGGAGATTGCAGCCATGAAATTAAAAGACGCTTGCTCCTTGGGAGGAAAGCTATGGCAAACCTAGATAGCATATTAAAAAGCAGAGACGTCACCTTGCCAACAAAGATCCGCATAGTCAAAGCTATGGTTTTTCCAGTAGTAATGTATGGCTGTGAGAGCTGGGCCATAAAGAAGGCTGAGCACCGAAGAATTGATGCCTTTGAACTGTGGTGCTGGAGAAGACTCTTGAGAGTCCCCTGGACTGCTAGGAGGTCAAACCAGTCAATCTTAAAGGAAATCAACCCTGATTGTTCATTGGAAGGACTGATAATGAAGCTCAAGCTCAGATACTTTGGTCACCTAATGCGAAGAGAGGAGTCTTTGGAGAAGACCCTGATGCTGGGAAAGATTGAAGGCAAAAGGAGAAGAGGACGGCAGAGGATGAGATGGTTAGATAGCATCACTGAAGCAATGAGCATGAAACTGAGCAAACTCAGGGAGGCAGTGAAGGACAGGGAGGCCTGGCGCAATATGGTTCATGGGGTCACGAAGAGTCGGACACGACTTAACGACTGAACAACAACAACTAGAAGCACCAAAAGAGTCAAGTTTAGTGTCATAAAAAGGAAGCTGGAGTAGTGTTAATTTCACTGGATAGTGAAAAATTAGCATATAAAAGAGATCTGGATGTTCAAATGCTCTACTGACAGTCCTTTCCAACGGTTCACTTAAAAAGGTTCACTTAAGGTATTAGTTAAACTGGTGCCTCCCAAACTTTTTCCTTCATTACCCCAAATTCAGGGGGGACAGAGGGTGTTGGTAGGTATATGCATGCAAATGAAAGGGGGAAGGAGGCCGTGGTGCATGCAAGCGAAGAAAGGCTGGGGTGGGTGGAGGAAACTTACCTGAGCAATTTGCGACCTCCCCTGCCAGCTTCCCCAATGACTTTGCTTGTGGGAAGAGGGCAGGGAAAGTTTCAAATGGTGATCACGTGACTGCAGGACACTGCAACCAGTCATAAGTGCGAGCTGGTTGCCAAGCACCCAAATTTTGTTCACGTGACTGCAGGGATGCTGCAACAGCTGGAACTTCAAGGACCAATCATAAGTCCCTTCCTTCAACACCGTTGTAACTTCGAATGGTCGCTGAACGAATGGTCATAACTTGAGGACTGCCTCTATTACATATAAAAACAATATCATTGAATGATCTTTATGTCATTTCAACAAATTACCATTGATGCAGGTAGTCCCCAGTTTAAGAACAAGATCCGTTCTCAAAGTCTGTCCTTAAGTCGAATTTGTATGTAAGCCAAATTACAGTATAATACTGTATAAGTAGTATTGTGTAATGAACTTGAACCATTGTGTATTTAACTCAAATTTTGCTACAATAGGCTCTGTTCTTAACTATGGATCATCTGTAACCTGGGCGTTCTTAACCTAGGGACTACCTGTAATTTCATTGATTTTCATCTTAATAGAAATACTTTGGCAGATTTTGAGTATAGTTTAGTACACGTGGCAATCTTTAAGTCAATTCAAATGTCCTTGTTGTGAATGGGTTTGTGTGTCGTTACCCAAAGAAAAATAACTTTTACCCAATTTTGGATAATTTACCCAGGTTTGGGAAGCAGTGAGTTAAACTCTCTGGGTCTGTTGTTGTCCACTTTTCTGAACATCAACAGTTGGTGGGAAGCACACCATCGCAGCTTTAGCCCACTGTCAAAACCATACTTCCCCAAGCCTATTGAACAGCAAGTTGAGGGAGGAGGGCAAATGTCTGATGAAGCCCAGCAGGCTTGTTTCGAACCCAGGTATAGCGTTCTTTCAAAGAGGCACTAAATCTACTGCCCAAACAACCCTGCTATACAGCTGAATGTAGGAGAGGCTGAGCTGCAGAATAAAGTGCTGCCTCCATTATCCTGCAGATCAGCTGTCCGGTGTGCAGAATTTTAAAACAGCACTAAACCTGCAGTCAAAGCACAGCTACCCACAGCTGATCAGCAGTTAGAGGAACAGCACAGTAAAGTGGTGAGTTTTCTGAAACTAATATGCCATTATATTTTTAAACATTATCCATAGGTCTTTTGATTGGTAAAAATCAATTTGTGTTTGCCTGAAAGTTATTTCCCCAAACAAGTGATTCTGAAAATTGATATTCTCCAAAGAAGTGATATTGTCTTAGGTTGGGTGACAAAATAGTAATGAAGGGAGATAAAGTGGCTTTTCTCCCTACTATGTCCATAATGGGTCTTCCAGGTGGTAATAAATTTCTGGTCTAATTGTTGAATTATCTGTATAGAACAGAATTGTCAGTTGCTGTTGAACTGTTCAAGAAGCAGCATGACGCAGATAAGCATGGTATCTGTCTGAGAAATCAACCCTTTCCACATCAGAAAGCTCTCTTCTTTGAATTCAGCAATATTTCTTCCAGTGTAAATTGGATCTTCCTATCTGTAATAAATAACTTGTATTTTGGATGTATTATTGTGAATAGCAGGATGAAGTTCCTTAACTACAGCAGAATTTAAGTTTATTAATGGTGTAGGAATGTGTACAAAATCAAAACAAACAAAAGTTTGGTCTTACTTTAGAACAAAACAATCCCACTTAAAATGACTGTCAAGAGGAATAATAATAATAATAATAATAATAATAATAATAATAATAATAATGCTTTAAAATGCCAATAGCAAACTTTAGAAAACAGTTAAGTATGCTTTTTGTAGTCCTCCTCACAGACAACCAAAACCTGAGTTCAGCAAAGAACAATTAACAATTGATTCACTTTAACAAAGTCTGTGAACATAACAAAATACACTTTTCTGCTATTGGCTTGAAGCAATGCATAGGCACCAATACATATATTTGGCATTCTCTTAAAACTGAACAAGCAAAGCAATGTAGTATTTACATTTTGCAATCTAGAAGCTTAGTACAGAGCAACTTCATATAAGATAGGGAATGCACACCCAAAGAATACACAGAATATATTATGTTGTATGAACTCTAACTTCTCCGTAGCAAAGAATTTAAAATATTACTACCCTTAGAGCAGACAGTCAGTCATACTGGCTGGTCTGTCATTCTGAATTCCTTCTAATGCACTATCTTGTGGTACTGGGCTCTGAGTGGATGCCAGTGGTATGGAAAGGAGGGAATAACCTTCAATCTATCTCTAGTGGTAGGTCAGACCAGCACATTGCTGCACATTGTGTATTAATACAGTCACACAATCTGACTGAATTACAGTTCTTCTACCCAAATAAACAAGGCAACCATATCTGTAGGGTGGGAGATGTAGAAATTTAAATAATTTAAGGACAATGTGAAGCAGAGAGATGGGGGAGAGGAAATCTCACTACTCACTACTGCTTAACTAATCAGTTAGAAGTACAGATTAATTCTTGCAGGAAATTGGATGGAGGAAAGGGTTGCCTTGCTAGGCAACAATTGTTTCTCTATAAATTTCAGCCTCCAAGCTTATCTTTGATCTCCAATTTATGTCACTCCATAAAGCAATAGTTCACACTTATGCTCAGTCTCTGAATGTGCTTGACTCTCCTTTATCCTAATCTCCTTTTTCTTCAAGGAGCTGCAACCATTTGTAACAGAGATAGAATTATGCCTAACATTTTCTTAGCTAATGCACTTTCCAACTCTGATGGCTGGCGGGAGAAATCAACAACAACAACAACAGCAAAAAGCTAATTGCAAAGTACCAGAATTTGAAACAATATGGAACAAAATCCTTTTTTTCTCCAGAGACTCATGAAGGCAACTTTAATCTCAGGATGACACCCCGTCTTTGAATGGGTAGTCATGATTCGCCTTCTCATTTTAATTCTCCAGGAGGCGGAACCATTTCAGTATGTAGCAAACAGTATGGTCAGAGTGAACTGGAACTCCCTAAGAGGGGAAGCATCTCTAAATTCTGTATTAATTTAAATTACTTATTCTGTATACCCCTGATCAGGAGATAAGCTTGGATAATCTTAGGATTTTCTTTCCTCTCTTTTGCTTTGTTTTCCTTTCTTTTCTTGACAACTTGGCCAGAAGTATGATGTATCTGAAAAAGCAGAGATGCAAAAAGCAATTTTGGATGCTTTGAATTATTGCAGAACTGCTGTAAGTTCACAGTGGCAGAAGAGAAGAAACAGATGAGGCAGTGAAGCTGAGAACCCTATCAAAAACATAACTGTGTCATGCTTTTCAGCTGCCAGCAGATATTCTTGACTTCCTCTTTCTCCACAAAACCAAAAACAAAATATAAGTTGCTCCAGCACAGACTCCAGTAGTCAAGATAAACAGTTTCTACCTGTGAAGCCAAGGATGGTGAGCTCAAATTCCCAGATGGATGGTTTGAACAAACAGAAAAATGTACCCCTTTTCTCTTGTGCTGCTCCTCAAAGAATGTAGGAATCTGGCAATTTAGGAGACAAAGCAAATCCTGTATAAATATTATTTTTGACAGGAGCCAAAATTAATTTCCTTGTCAGAAGCAAACTTCTCATTATACTTTTATCCTTTCTTCTTTGGAGCATTTTGCAACTGATTATTTCATATATGTTGAAATCATTAAGTCTTTAAAAATTTACTACTGTAATCCATTCAAACTCACTCCCCCCCAAAAGCCCTGAGGAAGATTATGGTTTTTAGATGCTTCCTAAAGGTTAAAAGGGTGGGGGCTAGCCTGATCTCAGACAGTAACCTGTTCCAAAGTGAGGGACTGCTGTTGTAAATGCCATTTTCTCCCCCTTGTTCTAAGAGTGGCTACCTCCAGGATCTTCTTCCGGCCATATCAAGTAGGAGAGGATGGGCAGATTCTACCTGGAAAAGATAGCCCTGAAGAGCCATAGTTTTATAGGGCATAATAGGCAATAGCCAGCATCTTTAATTGGTTACAAGATCATATTCCTCATTATCAAATGTTAACTTTCAAACAGGCATTTGGGAACTCCCCATGGTTTCCTCAATAGATGCTTCTATTGTACTTGTAGCTTCCCAGCAATTATTCCTGCAAATAATGGAGGTGGCCCAAGAGTCCATGTGGAAAAGACCTGGAGACAGGATAAAGTATTATGCTTTCATCAGTTGTTTTTTGCCTTGCTACTACTACCACCACAAAAGAAACTGCTAATAGAATGTATCGGCTAAGTTGACTTAGGATGGACTGAAGAAGAAAAAAAACCCTACTCCAACAACTCTCCTTGCCAATTCCTTGCTAAATAGCTTTCAGTGTTGGGCTATAGTGTGGGTTTTCATATAGGGCTCAGTTGCACTGATTGAGAAATGGAGGATGCTAATTCAGGACTATAGGGTCATCTTTGTTTTGTTTTATTCTGAACAATGTATAAATGACTCTCAAAGCTCTAGTTCCCTAAAACTGCTAATTATGGATTATGGTAAAAAACAAAAAACAAAAAAACCCCATCCTATTGTACCCAAAATTTGTGCAAATAACAGAGGGTGTGGAAGCTCAATGACACATATTCCTTTTGGAATTTGCTTCTTTTCACCAGTACACCTGTACATACTAGGATAGGGGAATCCAATCTGCATTCCCACCAAAAGCAAAACTTGGTGTATAAGTCTTTCTATGGAGATTTTCTTATTCAGGTGCAAAGTTTATCTGCAGAACATATGATCTGGGGCTGATATGTAACCACAGAGTGGACAACCAACATATAAAAGCTATCTCAGTCCACAGAAGGAGGGTGTGTGTGTGGGAAGCATTTCAGAAAGGACCTTCTCTTTTTCCAGAGCATAAAAGGAGAGTAAGGGTTTAATACTTTCAGTCTTGCAAGATCCTGTTAATGTAACCTAACAATAAAGACAGAGTTAGTACTCATAGTTGTGCTTCTTGTCTGGACTAGCTCGAAGGGCTAACACATGGGATTATTGGAACAACCACAGAATATATAGATCTTCAGTCAAGTTGATTAGTAAGCATTCCCTTACAGCAGCATATTACTTAAAACTGTAATCGAATAATTAAAACAGTTACAATAATAATTGATATGTTATTACTTTAAATAATAATAATTTGAACTAAGTATCTCTTATTTGGCTTCCAATCAAAGCCAGGGTGTCTCAGATGATCATTGCCCTCTCTCTGTTGCTTAGGAGTTGTTTGGTGCTGAAACACCTGAAACCTGGAAGGCAAATTTCAGGCATATCCCTGCCTCTCCCAATCAGTTTTGGGAAACACATACCAGATCGGCTTGCTCATCCATGACCAACTCATGAATGAGTATTGTCTCTCTAACAGCAATCACTAACCCAGCTTGAGGACTCCCAGACCCAGGAAGGAGGCATTTGGACTAAAATTGATAACTGGAATCAAATGATTAATCCTCCTTTCTCCTTGATTAGCCAGCTCAAACACCTCCCACCATACATCTTCTGTCTCCTCCCCAATAAAAGCCTTGACTTATCCCTCTGGCATTACCACCAGCAGCCTTCCACATGGATACCTCTCTACTTCCCCCTGCAACTACATCCCCAGGTGGCCTAGTTATCTGGAGAATACCAGTCCTACTAGCCAACCCTCCTACTATACCACCCTGCATTCCACCTTCACCTCTGTTAGTCATCCTACTCACCACCACAAACACACTAAACTAAAACTACATCCAGTCTCCATTATACTGCACCTGGTATACCCTTGAACCATCCAAGGGAGCCATTTGCTATTGTTTCTTGTCTCTCATCCAGAGAACAACTGATCACCCACCTTTGCCTACCCCCTGGTAAGTACAAAGACCAATGTCAGTTCATAGGCAATAGCACACAGCTCTACTGATGAACAGACATTTTCTCATTGCCTCAATCAAGTCAACAGTGACATCCACAAAACTCCTTATAACTCTACTGGCCTCTGCCCTGGCAATCTCTGACCTAGCCCTTCAGCCTCTGCTGTAGCCATCCCAGCTTGTCTTTGCCTGCCCCAAATGGCATCATTGTTTTTTATAACTTTATTGAAGAAAACATGCATGGTTTCCATCCCTGTTTAATCATAAATGTATACACTGATTTTAAATAACAAATGAAGAGCAAAATGAACTATTCCTTATATGCCTTTAGCAACCATCCCAGTTTAATTGCTGTAAGTAGTTTTCTGACTTCAGTGCAATTCAGTTACATCAGTGTTCCCTCTTATCTCCCATTCTTTTGCATTATTTTTAAATAGATTTTCCTCCCAGTGGACATTTTTGTCTTTCCTCTATTTCCTTTTCTAATCCTTCAACCTATCCCACCCAACCCCAGAAATTATTTAAGTTTTCTTTGGGCCAGATTAAATTAAGGGTAACGTAAAGAATCGAAACAAAAATCATAATTGTAGGGAATGGAGTGAGACAGTTTGGAACAGTTTATTCTCTGACATTATCACTGTGCATGTGGATGGTCTCTTTGGCAGCCAAAGCAGAAATGACCACGAAGGCACAACTCCTTGGCCAAAGGGGAATGGGCAGTTGTGCAGTGGACCAAATGGAGCATTGTAGGTCACCAGCACTCCTTCTACATGGGATATAGAAAGTTTGCATAGGAAATATATTTTGTATTATGATGGAAACTGCCGTTTCCAGGCTTCAGCTTTCTTCAATATGGGCTGCTAACAAAATGGAACTTCCAATGTGTAAGTGGGCTATCTTAGAGCCAGGGCAAAGAGGCTATGAGAATGAACCACAAATTAGAAATATGTGGTAAGACCCATTGAGTTCTACATTAACCTTATTCCCTCTCATTACCTTTCATGTGTAGACAGTGAATATTTGCAGTAAAAAACTATTTTGTCAATGGGGACTCTAGATTCTAGTTTTCCTAAGTTCTCATTCATATAAGGACCAGAATATAACAAAAAAGAGCAAGTGTATTAGTTCCACTCCTTCTTAATGGGATGATAACAATTGTCATACTCTGTTTCAATCACTTGCTTTCATTGTTTGCATTTCCTGCCATTTGTTTGCTTTCAACAGCTTCTTCTATTACCATCTTATCAATGAATATAGGTTGACAGTATAATTTGCAGGTGATTATTTAGCTGAAAAACTAATCATACTTTCAGATTCTATTCTATTCTATTCTATTCTATTCTATTCTATTCTATTCTATTCTATTCTATTCTATTCTATTCTATTCTATTCTATTCTATTCTATTCTATTGGTTGCTGGTTCGTGAACAGTGCCTAGCAGTAGAATACATACACCAGTAGAATTCATACATCATCTTGCTTTAGGTCATTGATCCTCTGATAATCATTCCTGAGGAGATCTACCAATGTGAAATATTGAAACCAAGTCCGAAGACAAGTTTCAAAGGATTATGTGAAGATATGCCATAATTACAATAATAACTGGCTTAAATATCCCCACCTTACATGTGCAGGTACAATATTGTGGTACTTGAAACTGAAGGGCAACTTTCCTCTGATGAGATGTTAGTTTCTAGTCAATTTGGGGCTTCATTATTGACCAGAAAATAACAGTTCAATAACATGTGGTCACTGATTTATTTGTGTTTGCCTTCATTTCTTCCTTCTGCTCTTAATTTTCAGGTGTGTATGCAGGGTGTCAGAGAAGGTTTTCCAAACTATTTGACTCATAGAAAGATAACCTAAGGCCATATAATGTAGCCTATATATATGTTTCAAACATTAATTACATGTCTGTTAAATAGCAGAGGAAAATATATATTTCACACACCACATCCTAAGATTTCCATTTGTTTTTCTCATCTGTACTCTCTCAGACATTTCTATTTCCTGAATATTCAGTGAAAATGACCAATATGGAATATCAAAGGTATTAGCAAAATCTGTATTAAAATGCCTCCACACAAACTGGAGTATTAAAAACTGGAACTGATCAATCATTTTTATGATTAATTAGTGTAAGCAGGAGAAATCCCTACCCCAAATCTTTAGCTTGCTTTTGACCTAAAGAGAACATAATTATTTTCTCACAATTCTCACCTTACAGAGAAAACCTTTTACTATGGAGAAAGCTTATAAAGAAAGCCTGTATTATCATTTAGATTTGTGGTGTATTTGTTGTAAATATGAAAATCTTTTCTCCTTATAGCAGGAAGTTGATCATAAATCAGGAAGGATGAAATAGAGAAGGACCAAATTAGCCCTCCTGAACTTCCTTCCACGCTGCTGTGTTATTTCAGCTGCTACTAGTACTATTGCTTTACAGGCTGTTTTAAGTAATCTCTGCAATGGGAATGAAAAGAAGAAAGCTGAAAAATACCATCTGGTTGTTTGGGTGAAAATGGGACGTGCTTTCCAGCCCATTATTAATATGAGAACTGTTAGTAGAATGGTCTTTTGAGGCCTCTCAATAATAATTAACAGGGTACCTAGTTGGGAGTTTTTATATTTTATATATTTATTGGCCCCCTGCTTTAGGATTCCTTCAGGCTTCCTTTCCATATCTAGACAGTTTCCGGGCACTAAATCAGAAACAGCAATTTCCACACCATGTCTAGGTCTAAATCCAGAGTGTCAACAGGTCCAATTAATCCATATACTCCAGTGCTCTGTATAACTTGTTGCCTACTACCTTCTCAGTAACCTTCCCCAAGAAGTGGAAATTAGAAATAAGCCAGTAGCATCCCAGTAACATTGGATCCAGAACTAGCTTCTTGAGGATTAGGCAGCCAGCACCTGTTTCAAGGCAACCAGAATCTCCCCCTTCCTCAAATAAGTATTGATTACTACATGAATCCAGTTCCTCATCCCATTCCCGGCTGCTTAACTAGCCAGATGGAGCAGGAAAAAAATCCACATATGGTGGAACTAACATCAAATAGAACTGTGTCAGCTTCCTGGAGTTCCATAAACTCAAAGACTTCCCACATAACATTAGAAAGTATCATCTCTGTTATCTCAATAGATGCTGTACATCTGGCTTTCAGCAGAGTTAATACAAACAATTTTATGCATGAAATGCTCAATTAGATTATTACAACTCACACTAGCTGGCTCTTTCAACCCATCCTTTACTTGTAGAGTTAGTCACACTTTAAATAGTGCAGCTGGAAAACATTCTGCAGACTTGCATTTGAGCTCATACCAATGTCCAATCATACTCACTTTTCATTTTCTGCCAGCATTGCTCCAGATATATCTTCATTGGTTTCATCTTGCATACTTCCTTGTAAAGCCAAGAAGCTGCCCAGGATAAGCAGGCACAGGGAAAGTGCCACTCTGGAAAATTGTTGCCTATCACCCTGGTTACCATATTCTAGAGACTAAGAAACACTTAACACAGCTGTCTTTCAGATTTGTGGGATATCCCCACGTGTTCTCTGGAAGCCTTCCAGATCAGTTGGGCATCTGGGATGGACTACTGTATCTTAATCGGTTCCATCTTTCTGAAATCAAGCCCATTGTCACAAGTAACTGATCTATCCATAACAAATGTTTGATGGGAAAAATCCTCAGTATCACATCACATCTCATCTGCTCTGCATTAAGGCCAGACCTAACATTTGACCAGCTACACGAGTCTGGCCAGTGGTGACCTGAGATAAGATCATAGTTGTCATGGGGGCCATACATTTTCAAACTGTGTCCAACCCCAGAGATGGGATGTTAAAATTGTCTAGAATGAGTAGCCTAGGTAAATCCATTACTATTCTTGCAATGAGGTCAAGTAGCACAGGAAGTATGGCTACTAGGAAGATGGTATATAGCTGTAGTTCCATTTACTCCACTGGCCTGACTTCACAATCAGATTACTTGTGGATAGGGATTCTCACAACAACCAGTGTCTCCCAGTACAGAACTGCTACTCCATCTTCCCTGCATCAAGGTCAGGGTTGATGTAGCACATTAAACCCATTTAGCCAAATCTCAGTAAGAGGGAATTCCCCCTTCTTTTTCCAACAGGTCTTGGTGATGCACACCTGGACTGCCATGTTTGTCCATAATTAAATTGTGAATGAGGCTAGATCTATTACAGACAGGACAATATGGAAGCCAAAATGTGCAATAACCTGACAGAAATATATATTTAGTTAGTACTCCTGAGAAACTTATCTGACTTTATCACAGAGGATATTAATACTCCCTTTTCCTAGGTAAACTAAAAGATTAAGATTAGCTGGTTAGCTTGAAAGTATAATGATTCATAAACTAAATCATGAAACCATTCTGCCCTGGTAAATAGTTTACAGTATTCATATGTAGGCACTGTGACTGCTACACTTTTTTTAGAATGAGATATAAACTGGACCAAGGAATTGCTTTAAAGAAAATGCAGAATGACACTTGGGCCTGCAAAGCCCAACATTCTTGCCCCAAACCAGGATGACCCCAGCCCTAGTGCAATCTTATTTTTAAAACATACAGAAATAGGAGATTTCTTTCTAGCTTCATTTACAGTTTCTTAAAAAGAAAGTGCACAAATTATGCAGCAGTTTAATAACCACTTGTTCTACTGTCCAAAGCTCAAGTAATGTCCAAAATTCACTTACTAAATCTAACATTTCAGTTTGATATTGTCTGCATTCCTTAGGCGTAAACTGTGGCCTTTTTGATCTAGTATAACATAATACTTTATGGGTAAAAAAGATCATAAAGTATATGAAATTGTATGCATTTTGGGGGAGACTTATATAAATTTAATTTTTACCTTTCTAATATAGCATATGCTAGAAAACATACGTGCATAATATACAGCACAGTATAGACAATGATCCATAAATGGAAACAGATCTTTGTACTCAAACTATAAAAGTAACACAGAAATGATTCATTAACATTCAAAACAAATAAACATGCACATTTATGTTAACAGAATGTAAAACCAAATAATAATAATAATGATAAAAAACTGAAACTGAACTGGAGAAAATGACAAAACATAAAGACCTGCAAATAGAAATAGAACTGTGGCAAAAGAAAGCAAAGATAGTACCAATAGTAATAGGTGCCTTGGGTGCAATCCCAAAACATCTGGAGTACCACTTGAAGACCATCGGCATTGACAAAATCACTATCAGTCAATTGCAAAAGGCAGCTTTATTTGGAACAGCTTACATCCTGCAATGATGCCTTTAACACCATCAAACAACAACACCTGCCTATCCCAGGTCCTTGGGAAGGACTCAATCGGTGGATAAAAATGCCAGATCTAGTCTAAACATCTGGCTGACTATGTGACTAACAATAATAATGTTTGTTCTTGAACATGAAAGGATACACTTCATTTTCTTTCTCAAAGCACAGTACAAAAGAATATTTTTTTTAAAAAAAAATATCCTACAACATTAAACAAACACCAGTCTTGATAATGTATGAACTTAGTAAGTAATATTGGCAGGTCTTTTCTGTGTTATTGTTGTGACCCAGAGTTTAGATAATTCTTTAGAGATGGAATGGAATTCCACTTGAATAGTTCAGAATAAAGAAAATAAGGTAACCCAGATAAGAAAAATTGTATGCAACTGATTTGGGCATAGATTAAGTATCTTGATTTCCATCTCTGCCTGTATTAGTCTCTATACCATAACCCTTTGCCTTCTGTATGCATTTTAAGGTGCATACATATACTGTATATGACATACACAAATACAGTATAATCTTTAGTGGTTGGTATGAACAAGCACTTTATTATAAACCCAGTAATAAACTGTTCAGACAGCCAGTGGTTAAGGCATCTGGCTAGAAAGTGGGAGACTATGAGTTCTAGTCTCACCTTATGCACAAAGCCAGCTGGGTAACCTTGGGCCAGTCACTCTCTCTCAGCCCTAGGAAGAAGACAATGGCAAACCATATCTGAAAATCTTCCTAAGAAAAGTGCAGGGGCTAATCCAGGCAGTTGCCAGGAGTCAACACTAACTCAAAGGCACAAATAAATAAATAAACTGCTCACACAATGACTTTCACTAAGTGAATTTTTCATAATGTTTGGATTTCCTGCGTAGCATCACTTATCCAATTGCCTTCCAAATCATGAAGGAGTTGGAGCTCTTGCAACTTTGTACTGATTTAGTACAAAGGGTGTAGTATATCAGTAACATTTAATCAGTCCTGTGTAAAAATAAAGAAACAACACTGTTAGCATTCGACAATACATAAAACTGTTAGCATCTGTCAATTTCTTAGTGGTGGTCAAGAAATGGGATGGAAGAATGAAACTTTGGGTTATCCATTCTAATTCCAGTTCTGAGTAATGTTGATTGAGATAGCTTTCTGAATTGTTCAAGTACATTTGGAGCCAAATCTTGTGATTGTCCATGCTCCTAAGGTGAACAATAATACCAGGGAATTTGCCATTTGGCTATGAAGCGTTTGAGTGTTAAAGGCAGTTTGGACATAACTTCCTGAAAATTCCTGTTGAACTCGTCAGAAGAGCGCCTGAAGAAAAATACCAAATAACTTGTTTGGGATGTTGTTAGTATAGGCACTAAAAGGAAAATTCTGGATAGTAAATTAATAACAACCTTTAGAAATAGAAATTATTTTGGGTATTATACAATAATTCTAGGAGAACACTTTTTTTTCTCTTTGCCACATGATTTTAAATGAGTAAGCAGCATCTTATTAATTAAATATATGTCGTAGATTCGTTGGATATTTTCATTTAACAATACAACTAAAGCTGAAGTACAAAAATACATATACAACCAATAGGAATTCTAAAAGTGAAATTGGACTTCCAGGTTAATGTTATTAAAAGGATCCCCTTAAGAGACAGAGGGATTTCTTCTGACATGAACAAAATTGTTGCAGGGGATATCATTTACAGCCCTCCCACTCTCATCAGTGGTCTGTTTGGAAGATGGGAGAGGACCTCACTTACTTTATTCCCAGGCTCTGGAATGCATTTTGAAATAGACCCTGAATATGTCTCTTGCTGTCTCAGAAAGTCTATTGAAAGATGTATCTTTGGACAGGCTTTTGGTACTTAGTTCTATTATTCATTTTAATATGTTTTTAACTTTTTATATTCTGATTTTCTTTTTAATTTTTATTCACTGCATTGAGTGCTCACGAGAGATCTGATAGAAAAGAAGTTGAAAAATTGCATATGAGACTCAGATTAAGTTAAACAGACATACTGAAATTAATGAGACTTAATTTAGTCATCACTAATATAATTCTGCTGACTTCAAAAAGTTTAGGTTCAGTCCATAGTCTTTTGTTGTTTATTAGTGTTATGCTACAAGTTTACTAACTCATTGAGTTGAATTGAAATCTGAACAGGTTGCAGCTGATTCCATTTGAATAAGATCCAGATTCAGAAGCAGTCTGTGAACTAAGATTATGCTTAATTTTAGAGATTTATTTGAAAGAAATGTATTTGAACTCAAGGCAAAGTTTTTGTGACTTAGAAGTTTGACTGAACTGTTCCAGGTGCCAGGACACAAGTTGACTGAACACAAACCCAGAAAGTTTATATCAGTGTGGACTAAATTCAAGAGGGGTCATAAACACTAATAAGACAAAGTTAATGTGCTTTGCCTCATCTTTCCCATCATCTGTAAGCTTATCCACCAACCTACCTGATAATTTTGCAGCACCTCCTTTTCCCCCTCCTTTTAGCTGTCCCTGTGCTCCCACAATACTTGAATTCAAGTGCAGGATATCTAACCAGCCCAACCAACTCTCTTTTTGATCTTCCCAGAATCATTTTTGTTCTTACACTGTTTAGTTGCATAGCTCTGCTGATAGCCTTGTTTTATTTATTTATTTATTTACACAATTTATTAGTCACCCATCTCACTTTTTCCAAGTGACCGGGTGGTGTACAACAGGGTTAAAAAACAATAAATACGTTAAAAAGTATAAATATATATATTAAAAACAAACTAAAACAAAAAAAAATAAGCAAAGAGATGTTAAAAATAACGGAGATTATTTTTAACTAGATCACCCATCCCCTGAGGTCCCCAGGCCTGCTGGTACAACCAGGTCTTGAGGGACCTCTGGAAACCCAATAGTGATGAGGCCAATCTCACCTCAGGGGGGAGGTGATTCCACAGTGTGGACATCACAGCAGCAAAGGCCTGCTGCCCAGAGCCTGCCAAATGTGGCTCCCTAAGTGTTGGAACCATAACATGATTCGTAGGAGAGGCAGATGAGATCAGGGAGAGGCAATACCTCAAGTAACCCGGATCCATGCCATGAAAGGTTTTCTGGTTTCCCCACTCTGAAACACTTCTACCTGAAACATGTATGCTAAGATTGGGCATCAGGCAACTAAAATTGGATGTTCTGTGCACAGATGGTCCATAGGGGGAAAAAAATTCACATCCCAACTTAATTCTTTAAAAGTTTATATAAATCACAATGCTGAATATCCTTTGGCTATCTTTGTATAGCAACTTTTTTTATCTATATGATAAATTAGCTCCATATTATTTTTCATAACTATTTTAGTCCATTTAGCATTAAAATATTATGGATGTTAGAAAATGTATGATGTGACTTATCATGTAACTCACCTTCTGATAAGATTTGATCTAGGCTGAGCTTAAAATGTCATCCTCAATAACTATTTTTTTACTGAGTAGGTAATAAAAATTTTAAATGCTGTTTCTTTTAAACTCATTCTCTTTTCTCCCTTTTAAGAATAATGTTCTAGATATTGAACTGCATTTTGGTTATTAGCTACCTGACTATAATAAATGAACCATTTTTTTAGAAGTGGTAAACACTAAAAAATAGTTTTAATACTATGTTATATACAATTGTTTTAATACTATATAGTATATAAATATTTCTATACTATTATTGTTATTTAAGACATGTACTGTACTCTATTCAGCAAAATAGTACACTGTTCTGCATAAAAACAGTATTGATCAGATCCATGCATTCCTTAATATATTTGGGTCCAAGTTTCATTAAGCTTTAAAAGGTAAGTACTAACATTTTGAACATTAGGCTGACAACTGGAGCTCTTTTGATGTCAGTATTCTCAGGATAAAATGTTGTCTTTACTAGAGAAAATAGAACAGGACAGTTATTCTGTGATTTTTTTCCCCTTGTTGCTGAAATTTCATATAAATAGTATATAAAAGATTATTGGACTGGCAGGAATACATATCATTTCCCTTCCCACCAATGGGTTAAAAAAACTTGCATCTTTTGCTAATTTCTATACAACAGATATACATACTGTATCTATACTGATGCAATACAAAAGAGCAATCATTACAGGACTATATCCAACTGTGTAATGCAAACAAACTCCTTGTTAGAAGGAGGGGTGAATCACAGGCAAAATGATCTACAGAACGTTCCAGGAGCGCTTGTAGAGTAATACTTTGGTCCTCCTCCTCCTCCTCCTCCTCCTCCTCCTCCTCCTCCTCCTCCTCCTCCTCCTCCTCCTCTCTGATATGAACTGGGTAGTGCCCAGCACTCCTTAACAGACTATCTTGTTTCTCACATGCAGATGTTTTGAAATTAAGAGAATGAATCCTCTTTCATAAACTAGGCAAGCAGTCAATAGCATGTTTGACAAGATGCCTTTCAATTGGCTCAAGAAGTATCACACATAGTTTTATTTAATCTGCCTGTCAAATGACACCCTGATCAAATAAAATAATTAGACTAAGCTATCTTTCTTTTTCATTTAAGTTGTAAAAATTGGGAACTAAAACTGCTTTGTTATTGTTGTGATGGCAAAGTAATAAGAAGGAATTTTCATTATGAACTCAGAGTTCTGTTTGGATTTTGCAAAAGAGAAAGTGAGGTCATTCACATGAGCCTATAAACCAAAGCTGTGTGGCAAGGCTGTCACTAGTTTATGAAACCTCAACTGGAACTGTTGAACACTTCTAAAAGTAGTCTAACAACCATACATTTTGCAAAAGCGCCATCATTAAGGTATGACAATGAAAGGCCACCTCACCTCAATTGAACTGATTAATGTTGTTCAAGAAAAACAGGATCTGAATTCCAAATAGGTTTTTTCATACCTGCACGGAGCCTCTTTTTCCCTACCATCTGCCTCTGATTTGAGACATGTTGCCACATGCTATTTCAAAGCAATCTAGTGGGAGGAAGCCACAGTGGAGACTTATAATCTCAACCTACATTTGTTAATTAAGACTAGTAGAAACAGTGTGTAGATCTCTTGTTCCATATTTCCTTGCCTGCTTCCTTTATTTCTAATTGAAAGCAGCCTTTAGGCAGAATGCTTCATAAGATTAGCTTTCCTCAACCAAGTGCCCTCCAGATGTGTTTAACTTCAGCTGCCACAATTCTTAATTGATTTGAGATTGGTTTACCACATAATGAAACAGATATTCTGCAAACTCAGGAACCAGCCCTTTTCTACTATCATACCTTTGCATTGGATGAAATGTACAGTTTAGTCAGAGTCATTTACAGTGAGTATCAAGGGAAGGTAAATGACAAAAGCTGTTTGTGCCATAGTTAATTTCCAAAAGTGGCTAGAAAGTGAGGTTAATGAACCCCATGTCCCTAAAAAAGCCCTGCAGCAGTTGAGAGCTTGATGGCTTTTCTTCATCTCCTGGTGCTCAAACATGTGGGAAACTGCTGTCCTGCAGTCTCCTCACATGGAGCAGCTGTCTGGAGCACAAGTGGGTGATATCTCGTCCTCTTCTTTTCCAGACAGGTTCCATAGGACTGGTCTACTTGCTGGTTCTTTGATTGTGGATGTGATGTCGTCTCCGCTCATTTGGAGATGTGTTAGGTAGCCATTCCTCACCCAGGAGTAGCATGCTTTGTCTTCTTATCTTAGACAATGACTGTTGCCACATTTTCCTGCCTCCCAGCTGACACTTCATGCTCAAAGACAAAGTATACTGGATTTACATGTAGGGAATGGTTGGTGATATGGCAGTTCTCAATTGAATTGAAGCCCAACATATCTAGAGCACAAGGTTGGGAGAAACTGCCAGAGGTGGAAAAAAAGAGAACATGGGACTTAATATTCACCTATTTGCTTAACCTTTAACCCAAACTATTATGTTTAACCATGTAAAAATTACTAATAGATCACCCATATGTTATCTATCTATCTGTCAGAAAGAGGAATATTCATTTTGGGCAGAAAATTACAGCTAAACAATTTTTCTCCTGTATGAAACTCTCAACTCTGGGGACTGCTTTGGGTTAAAATAAAGCACAAGTTACTCAGGTAAAATAGTATTGTTGGAACTAGACTGATTTATGGTTTTATCCCACTTTTTCAACCTTGTATTACCAAACAAGACTACCCCCTACTCTCCAGTCTGAAGATATTCATGCTTAAAAGATTATTGAATTTAATATTTTGCCAACACATAGCCAGTATTACAGAATTTTACTAGCAGATTCTAATCTGCAAAACATGAAAACTGCACAGGCCTCTAGCTTGTCCAAAAGTATTGGGGGAGGAGACAGAGAATGGGAAGGGCTTCTCAGACATATTAACCAGTCCTCAGACAAGCTTTAAGTCAACATGTTAAATTTTGATTAAAACCATATATTTGGTGTATTTCAATTTAGGCTCACCAAAACAAAAATCAATATTCTACAAGTAGTCCTATTTTCCTAGATGCATGGTAATTGGCTGGTTGCCAGCTAACTCAGTGTTGTACCATGACTCATTGATTTGTCTAAGGAAGTAAGCCTACATTTTAGAAATAAAATATTTTCTCCAGTTGGTTGAAGATGTATAAGCATACAGTATTCAAAGAGTATTGTATGAAAGCAGTTTACAGTATGCAGCATTCAAGTATTCTGGATAATTGGGCCTTTATACTACATACATCTAAACTAATCCATCTGAACTTTCCTTCTGCAAAATTCAGAACAAACTCATTGATATCTAATGTTCCAGTAGTCTATTTCTTGTAACTTAAAAAAACAAGGTCAGCTTTGCATTTACAGCTCTTTCTAGACATAAAACTGATGTTAGATGAGTAAAACCACATTAAACTATTACAGTACCATTTAGAATTGTTAATATAGTTTCAACTAAAAGGCTAATCTTAAGAAATGCAGATCCATACTTTGTAAGGTCATTTGAAAGCTGCAACAACCCTGGTCTGTTTTTAATAAGGAATTTAGCCAATTGAAGTTGTAAACTTGTGTGTTCAATTTTTTTTACTATTGTTAGGAGCCATATTTCACAGAGTGGTTTGGGTAATACATTCAGCAGATAACGACCCAACATTAAAAAGTGGGACTATATTATTCTCTCTAGTCCCTTTTTTTTCTCATAATAAACAAACATATAA
This sequence comes from Python bivittatus, assembly GCF_059951505.1. Taxonomy (NCBI): domain Eukaryota; kingdom Metazoa; phylum Chordata; class Lepidosauria; order Squamata; family Pythonidae; genus Python; species Python bivittatus. The sequence goes on along the minus strand of NW_028277034.1, from coordinate 12,032,934 downwards.
ATATCCTACTGATGTCTTTGCCACCAAGGCATACAGTTGATTAAAATAGTTTCACTAGTATCTGCTGACGTATTTATTCATTTACCAAATTAGCATGCTACCTATTTCATTATGACTTGTTTGTCTTCTCCCACTCGAAATCATGACAAACAAACATCTATACCCATTGATTTAGTTACATTAAAAATGCTTTCTATGTTTCCTTAACTCTTGGCCTTTTTCCTTCCTTTACCCAAAATAGCAAATGAAAATGAAATTCCCACATCCATCTTGTAAGAGAACCCAAACACCCCAATTAATTCATTTTCCTTAACTCCTGGTTCTCCACCACCCCACTCATATACAGTCCATAGATAAAAGCCCTAACTCTTAAGGTCACCACTCCAGGAATTAAACTCTGAGTTACAATAAAGCAGATAATAGCAACACAAGAAACTCTTGGTTTGAATTTAGCCACTATAAAGCAAACTGAGCACTTGCAAATAGAATAGAGGTGAGACTGGAAGTTGCCCAATCACAGTCACACACAGATGAGAAATCTCTAGGCAGTTTCTTTGTCTGAGCTAAAGAGTAAGAAAAATTAAGGAGGGGAGAGAAGTAAGAATAGAGAACTTTATTTACTTACGTTAGTATAGGCCAACTGAAAGTTAATCTGAGCACCTGATATTCCTTATTTCAGGAATATTTATCTATTTTTATTTATTTATTTATTTTATTTGTATAATAAATCTCACCAAGTAACTCTGGGTAGCGAACAAAATTTGAAAAATAAAAACAATTAAAATACTACAAAAATTAAAATACATAACAGCCAAGAATAAATCACCCATCATAATGACTAAATTGACCATGAAATGGGTCCCCGCACACACTCAGGGCCCCAGGGCCTGAGTACAGAGCCATGTCTTTAAGGACTTATGAAAAACTAGCAGGGTTGGGGCCATCCCAACCCCACCAACTGGCATTCCTTAGCCAACGGGACCCAAAGCACGCCCAAAGAAACTTTACATAAAGGGCTGCCTAGTTATCTCCAGGGTGTTTCACTGCAGTCAGCTAATTGTGGAACGCTGAAGATAGTTATTCCGATGGTTTGCTGTTGAGACTATTTATCAGAGAGTGGTTAAAACAGAAACAGCAGAAAAAAATGAGATAAAATCTGTTGAGATACATTTGTCACCATAGATTGGTGGATTCTTTTTTCAGCATTACCTATATAGGGTAAGGCTGTGTTTTTGCAGTTTTTCTTTGGTGTTGGTTGCAACATCATGGTAGCATGTTTGATTTCGATTGGCAAAGTCACAGTAAACACGTTAGCCTTGCCCAGTAAGTCAAAAGTAAAACAGAGGATCTTGAAATGCAAATGTTTATAGTTACATCATGAGATGCTAGGAAACACCCTTATATACCCTGTTAGACCTTTTTAAAGGTTTTAGACAGCATCAAGCACAGTGGAGAATAACTGATTTGAATTTGTGTTGACATAAACAATTTATAGGATCAGGGCAGAGGCCCATTCTGTTTCCAAGCGGCCACAGATGCACCCACAAAGCCCAAAAGCAGGATGTAATAGACTTTTTCAAAACATAACTGTAAATAGAAGCCTGGTGCAGGATTAGAATCAATTGTATTCACTTGTTTATTTTCATATATACTTATTTACCTGCTTAAAACACTTATAAACTATTTCCTGTTAAATGTGTCAAAGCAGATTACAATAAGGATACTATTCTGGAATTAAAGATTAGGAATATAATTATGTTTTAGATATTTTTTAAAATATTCTTTGCTGCCTTTGTTTTCTTTAGGTAGGAATCTGATAAAGTAGTGTTATAAATAATTAAAATAGGAATAAATGATTGCTGAGCTTATTCTAAATTTCATTAATCATATGAGACACCCAAAGAGCAACAAAAGAGAGTTTCCTTTTTCAAAATCTGACTAAGGTTTACAGTTCTCTACAGTTTGTTATCTTTTGCTGAAAGCGAAATAATATATATCCCTGTGAGAGAAATGCAGCCAGAAACCTTATTTTTTGCGAAGAACTTTTTTTGACACTGTGAGTGAATGTAATATAATTTGCATTCATTCTAAACAAAATGCAGAAATGAAACTAATAAAATTCATTTTCACTTCATGAAAAGGGGATGCGTAGGAACCCAAAAAATTCATACTCAGCAGAAGCTAATGTTTGTCAAAGAACAAGGCATTACTTTCTGCTATTAACAGGCATTTGACTATTCTGTCTTAAGATGTACATAGGGAGGAAGAAAAAGAAAAAGAAAAAAGAAAAAAAGGAAGAAACATGCCTTGCCTGGTCCTTCCTAGTAGTTGCCAATATCACTAAGTAAACGCAAAGATAATATGTTTGCTTTCTACAGAAATAAACATCCATGGGTGACCGTGACTTATGCTCTTGTCACTGTATAGTTAGACTGCTGCAGCCATTACAAAATAACATTGTTTGGTTGCTGCGTTGGCTGCCACTTGGCTACCAGATCCAATTCAGAAGGTTGGTTTTTAACCTATAAACTCTATACAGTTATCTCAGGCACAACCTGATCCACAGTAAGTCTATCTGTCCAGCATGAATGTCCACAGGGTATGGTCAAAAAAGTCAAGATGGTACAAGGGATGGTATACATAAAAACTAGGCAGATCTTCTGTCCCACCATTCTGTTTGCCACCTTAACTTTTTTGACCGTATGATGAGGTCTGCTATCTAGTCAAGTAATCAAGAGCGGCCTTCTCCAGGTACTACACGAAGTGAGGGGGATGTGGGCCAGTCTTTTTCAGTTGTGACCCCAACTCTGTAGAACAAGCTGCTATTGGTGATATGTTTGTTCCTGCCCTCCTGGCTTTTAGATAGAGTTTGAAATTTTCCTTTTCAAGCAGGCCTTAATGACTTTAAGGCCTAGCAGGGAAGGAGGATAGCCATCTTTTTTATATTTTTTATTTTATTGATGTCAGTGTTCATTTAGTATGGTTGACATCACAGTCACAAGGCTGCTGGCATTCTTGTACATTGCCCAGAATCATGAGATTAGGGCCAGTATATAATTATCTTAGTAAATGAATAAATAAAAGTGAGAATTTTTATGAAGAAAACAACCTTTTCTTAATGTTAAATGTATTCTTCAGTACTGCTGCCATGAAAAATTCTATATCACCCTTACTTTAAATATGACATGGAAGTAACTGAAAGCAAATAATTTATTTGCATTATATGGTTGCAATCCAGCAATTCCATGAGGTCCTGATATGCAATCACAATGCGCAGAAGAGCTGTTGTGCTTCTCTTGCAAATGAATAAAAGCCTTTTCTAGCATTTCCACCAGCTGGTTGGAGGAATCAGAAGACGCTTTTGTTTACGTGCAGAATCCTCTTTCAGCGACAAGAAGTGCTGTACGAGCAAAGAGCTCAAAGAAATGAGAAGCAATGCCTTCCCTTTATTTTTAGAAAGGGGGGGAGGATTTTGTAGGATGATTCCACAAGTCATTTCAAAGTTTTGCACAGTGGTGGAATTGAATAAGAAAGAAAAAGCATGATTATGTCAACACTCTAATGAGAGTTCATTAGTAAAGTCGCATGAGAAAGTGATACGAGTCTGGCTCCCAGCTTCAACCGGTGTTATCAGTGTTCTCATTTGCAAGATCTCCAAAGTAAACTGAAGTTAGGAACAAGCAAAAGTACAAACATTCTCACCAGAACATAATGAAGAAGCAATTTATCAAGTGTTTTTTTCAGGAGCTGATAGCGCAAGCTTGTTTTAAAAGAAACTGTCTGATAAAGAGAATTGTGTTCTTGTTTAAACTCACTATAAATTAAAGTTGCATTATTTGGGGAAGCTTCAATATGATAATTAGGTCAATAGCATCCCCAAGGAATATTCCAGCATCCTGGGAATCGGGGAACCATCACAGTTGTCTGATACTGTGCTGTAGGATTGAAAAGTAATAAGTTTATAAATATTTTAACTTTAAAGAAACTAATTTTTGCTTTGGTGAAATACATACTCTCCAAAGAAATGTGAAAGAGAAGGTAAATTACTCTTTATGGTAAAACATTCTAATTGTTTAGAAAGTTACAAATCAGAACCCGTTAATACTTGTAGGAGTAGAGGGCCTAGATGCTATTTGGTAGAAACAGGAGATTTGCCTACTGTATGCAGTTTAAATTATTGAAGAAATATATAGAATCTGTAATTTATTCATTTCTCCCCCACAATTTAAAGCTCCACTTGACAAGTCCTTCTTTAAAACTATGGAATCCTGTCAAGAAAACACTGAATTTAGAACATGTTAATTGTAACATTTGATCCTCAATGCTTTTGAGAAATAATATATTTCTCTTCCTTATCATGCAGTACTATTGATAGTCTTATTCAAGACTTGGCTCAATAGATCATCAGCACAGAATTGAATGCTAAATCAAAAACTTTGCCAGCTTTTCTGAGAGATGCTGAGAAACTGGTTGTACTTTTTAATCAACAGCGCCTCACTAGTCCATTTTATTTTAGGTTTGGTTTTTTTTTTCCTGCCATCAGTGATCATTTTTATACTGCAGAAGGTTTGTGGGATACTTTTCTCCATTTTAGGAATACTTCGGATAAGATAATCTAGCTTTCTTTATTTTCTGCAGAAAAGTACCTTGCTTGACCTTCTATGATTCCAGCAGTTTGTTGGGGTACATTATTTACTGAATCAAACCCACAGATAACATTGTACAGATTGGACTAACCCATGTGCTTAAGTCAGTATAGTTCTTCTGAAGTTCAAATTAAAAATGATATAATACTCTGTACTCTAACTTAGATATTTATTTCCTTGATTAAGCCTTCCTTTTTAAAAAATAGGGGCTAATATTTTAAAAACTTAATTACGCATTATCAGATACACCAGAATATTTTGAAATTGACATTGTTAGATAAACCAAAGCTATTCCAAATCCCAGTAGACACTTAAGAGCAGAGTATAGACAGAAACATGGGCACTGATAAAAGAAACATTTTTACAGATGATGATGATGATGATATAATTTTAGCACATAAGTAACTTTTCTGGTAACAGTACAGAAGGGGTTCTAACTATCTTCCTTTGGAATTTTTTTTCTTACCAAATTAATCTCAGCCATGAGGTTTCACAGCTTTGCCTCCCCTTAGCTTTTCTGAGATCAGAGAATGGTAGAATCATAAAAGTCTGGAGCTGGAAGTGACCGCCTGAAACTTCTATTTTGGTTTACAAAATAAAAATAGAAAAAATAGAAAAAACCCCCATAAAAAATAAAGCAATATTTATTTAACATTTAATTTGTTAGATAAAGAAAAATAAAAATAAAATAATTACAGACTATGTAAGCATATCATATACGGATTGAATATTAATTTTTTTTAAATTCTAGATCATAAAAATATATAATAAATATAGATAATAGTATTGTTATAAAATGTTATGAAATCTGTGCCAAAGATATTCTGCTATTTTTTAATTTGTAGATAAAACTGTCTTTTTAAAAACAAATAGGTTACACATATCTTGAATCTAAACTCCCTTAAATTGGGAGTATTATTACTTTTACAATTTCTCAAAATAATCCTCTTAGCAATACCTCCTGCCCAGTATAGCCATAATTTCTCAAAAATAGTCATATTCTAGATCTTAGGGATATAATTTAACATAATATTAACTAAAAACTAAAAAATAAATCCCTAGCATGTTAAAATATTATTCCAGAATAATGTCGGTGACTCACAAGACCAGAACATATAAGTCAATGACGCCTCAAGTTTTTTACATTGCCAACAGAGAAAATCCAGTTTCTATTCTTTCAAATACTTTATTAGTAGACTCAAAATAGAATCTTTTGATAAATCAATTTTAATCTTAAGTAACTGCTTTAACATTTTTTATGAATTGCAACCATTGATGTTTCATTAGTGACTGTTCCAATTTTTTAGCCATTGAGCCATAAATGTCATTAATATCAACTTTTAAAATATTCCTTATTTTTTAATATAAATACAATGTAGATTTAGTTTCAGAATGAAAACACCTTAGGTTTCTTAGAAGCAGCCAAAGCATCTGGTCTAGATTGAGCCATCAAGATATTTGAGTTGATTGTATTGCCACTGTTGAGAATCAGAGATATAAAATTCTATCTGAAGTTAAGAAAAACCATTAAGATAATAATTGTCATATAATTGATTTAAAATAACTATTCCAGATTCCACCCATACTTTCTAACAAAACATTTGCCACCCCTTTTTAAAGTCCACAAGGATCATCTAGTCCAAACCTTTGTAAACTACAGAAAAAAACAGTTAAACTATCTTCTTTTTAAAAACCTTCATAGATAGAGAACCCACAACTTTGTAGGTAGACTGCTCCACTGTTATACAAATATTACCATCAGAAAATTTTCCTTTTATTGAAACAAAATCTAGGTAGCTGTGACTTATACTATTGTTTCTGGTTCTAGTTTCTGTGGCAACAAAAAATAGTTTCTGATTATTTTTACTAGGGTATCATATTAAGAATCAGACAACTCATATTATGACTTCTATTTAGTCTCCTTTTTCTGAAGATTTGTCCCCATAAGGCATGTCCTCAAATCCCTGTATCATCTTTGTTGTCATTCTCTGAAGCTATTCTAACTTATCGATAGCCTTATGGAAAAGTGGTGCCCAGAACCATATTTAGTACTTCAAGTGTGATCTCACCAGCGCAGAGTAGAGGGGGATAGGATCTCACCTTTCTTTGCTACAATGCTTGTATGAAGTCCAGAACTGTTGTAACCTTTCTAGCAGCTGTTACACTGCTGGTGACATGTTCAGCTTGTAATTAGTGACCACACCCACATCCTTCTCCAGCCTAGTGCTTCCAAACCATTAATCCCCACTTTCTGTTTGCCCTAAATGTAATGCCTTTCATTCCCCCCTGGACATGGAAGGACATCTTGTTCCTCTCAATTCAGCCTTCCAAGCTGTCCAGATTAGATTACATTAGATCAAGCAAGGCTGAGTTATATAAGGAATTGCTGTTCAAATATATTTTAAGTGATGTATAGTAACACTGATTCTTTGTCATTCTTATAATAATCCTGTAACTGTAGTATTATCTATCTCATATTCTATATGAAATTCTAAGTCTCCTAAATACATGGTATTTTAGAATCAAGTCAGTAAATGTATTGCTCAGCCTTATAATCATTGTAATAATCTAGAGTTATCCCAGAGATGCTGGTTTCATAGACATTAACTGGGGTACCCACTATCTGCCTTCTAGAGATCTTCATTCCATTTCTTGCGCATTTAATTAGCAATTGCGGCTTATGTCTAAAACTTGCACTTTCTAATTTCAGTTTTTTTATGTAACTGTGGGAATAAAACTTTTATCATGGAATGATAATTTGGGATCCATGTACAGGAACAATTCCCTTGTGCTACATTTGATCTGGTAGCATAGGAAGCAGGAAGGAGGAAAGGTTGTAAAAAATCAAGATATTTGGGAGCCTTTATAACTGGCTATTTATAGTTCATAGTTTAACTATTGAGCTACATCAGCATTATATTGGCATAGAAAGTTGGATTCTAGAAACACATTATATCTAGTCTTCTAGACTTAAAAGCATTAACTCTATATGAGAAGCTGTCTTTTCTTTGGTACCCAGCCTGTTTATGGATCCATCTTTTCTCAGAATACAAGCATTCCCATTGCCACTGAAACAAATCAGGACTTGCTTCCCCTTTTTATCATCATGATCACTGTCCTCAACAATCATCTTTACACTTTCACCCCTAGTCAGCTGAATACTATGCTAAGAATAAAACTCTTCATCTGCTGAACTGTCATTTGTATTTTTAAAAAGAAATGAGTGTATTAAAAATATCATATTTTAAATGCAAGAGTAAGAATGGCCTTTTAATTTTATAACAACTGTGGTTAGATATAGCTTTGCTGAACCAAAGAACTGCCCACATTTTCATGAATTATAGAAGATTTAGGCTTGGGCTGTATTGAAAGGAGTGGTTATTTCAAAAATAAGCATGCATAAGACTGCAGTGTTAGTACTGATCTGTGATCTTAGAAATCAATGCTGCATTTAAATTATGTTGCATGTAAAAATAGCTACAAAGAAAGTTTTTTTAAAGAAGGTATTTAGGTAAGAAGATTCCCAAAGGTATCAGTATTTGTTTTACTTATGTTTTAAAACTGTTTTTCATATGTATAATGATATGGGAAACTAATTTGTTGTACACTAAGTTATTATTGCTATTTAAGCATTCTGGTGCCTTTTGTTATTAAGTTTTATCATTTATTTGCTGGGAATGGCTTTTCAAAGTTTGACTTGAAATTGAAAAGCATGATACCAATGTCTTAAATGTATTTATAAGGTACTGTTGAAAACCAATGTGTGTGTTACTTGGACACAAGATGATTATAAACGGGCTTATTCTCACATACTTGCATTGATTCAAGAGGAGCAGTCACCAGAAACCATGCCCTGAGCAGTCCTTACTCCACAAAATCAGGTGCTGCTCCTGAACTACCACTTTTCTTTAGTGGCCTCAGCTGCAATCACAGAACTTGGCAACCCTGGTTTGTGAATGTCTTGCCTGCATAAATGTGAGTGATAAGAGCATGTGTTGGATCACACACCTGTATTTTGTTCAGTAATGAAAACAGCTGGGAAAATGAAATATTGCTTTTCATAACAGTTATTGGGAAGGAAGTTGTTTTGGCTCAAACAATATAATCATTAATTCTGGCACATTTAACACAGAGCTGGTTTGAACATGTCAGCAGTTCCAAATGACCTTGTAACTGTGATATCTAAATACAGTTTGAAACATATGGTATCTATCACCATTGAGATGTCAACAGAAAGTTTCCATTAGTGTGATTCCTGGCGATAGGGTTAGGACAACTTCACAGCAATGATTTAAATAGAAATGTGTGTGCGTGCGTGTGTGTGTGTATAATATTTGAGACAATTTACTTAAAATTGTTACAAATTTATTTTGAAGATACTTTTCTCCATTAATAAATACAGTAACTACAGAGGCATAAAATGTAAAAAGGCCAAGAAAAAAGGAAGAACATTTGGTAGTGGTATGGCAAGGCCCAAGTTAGATCTCTCAGGATCATTTTGTTCCACTATGAGCAAGACTTCTTCTCACTCACGCCCTCCAATTTGGACTCCGGCTATATTTTTTTATTTTTATTTATTCAATTTATATAGCCACCCATCTCAGACCAGTGACTCTGGGCAGCTAACAACAATAAAAACAGCCAACATTTAAAACAGTACATTGTATAAATATAAATGTAGCCAAGAGATCTTTAAAAACCACAGGTATCAGCACAGCCATGAAATGGGGCCCTTCCCATGCTTGGGGTCCCAGGCCTGGTCATAAAGCCAGGTCTTTAAGGCCTTCCGAAAAGCCAAAAGGGTCGGGGCCATCCTAATCTCAGGAGGGAGGATGTTCCAGAGAACAGGTGCCATAGCAGAAAAGGCATATCTCCTGGTCCCTGCCAGCCAACATTCCTTGGCTGATGGGACCCAGAGCACGCCCAACCTGCGAGACTGGATTGGACAGGTAGAAACAACTGGGAAAAGATGGTCCCAAGCCATGAAGGGCTTTAAAGGTGACAACCTTTATTACTGAGGAAAGGATATTAGCTCTTCCATGTTACTGGGAAAATGCAAATTATGTTTCTAAAAAGTGACTCAGCCAAGACTCAGTTTGGGGGCCAATGTCTGTAGCCTCACAAAATGTCCACCCACATTGTGGAAGATGGTAGACAACAAAATCAAACAGTTGCCATGTGAACCCTTATTAAAATAGTGATATTTGGCTCTCCTAGAGTATATCATATCTTCTCTCTATTTTTTTTAATTTAGAATCCTACTTAAAGCCATTATTTTTGTCTGTATATTATCTATCTATCTATCTATCTATCTATCTATCTATCTATCTATCTATCTATCTATCTATCTATCTAATCTAACTAGTTTTTTTTTTAAATCTATAATGGAATTATGATTATTTCAAAGTAAATCTGCATGTGCTTTATATTAGGAAAGAAGAAGTGCTTTTTATCCTTTGATCACGTTAGCATCATGAGTTAAGAAAGCCTGAGGTGTGAGACTTCATGTGATCAAAATTACAAATTGCCTTTTGTTGCGTTGATTAAAAAAACAGCTTTAAACTGTAAAATGGAGGAAAGACCTGGTAAACAGAAAAGTTTGTTGCATGACCGAAGTAGCACAACATGGCCATCTAAAGTAGGTTTAGACACAGGTTTAGATGTATATAAAGCCCACTACATCCTGTCTATAAAACTGATTTGCTGCATAGTTGCCTCTGAAATTGATGTTATTACTAGTTGCAAAGGGGAAGGGGTACTAGTCCAAGTAACCTTTTTCTTTTTCTTTAAAGCTAAACACTCTGAGATTGAAATGAGAGGAGAAACAAGAAGGATAGAGAAATGCTGGGGAATAAAGGTCAACCTCTTTATCAGTGTTGTGGTCCACTTTGTCCCTTTCCCTTTAGCTGTTTTAAATACAAGAACATTTGGCAGTCTTTGATCTTTATATTGCCTCTGTTCACATTAAAATCTCAGTATTGTTAACACAGATGAGAAATATACAAAATGTAAACAATTATTTGTACTGCTTTGTATATATTTGCATATATTTGTGACTGAAGCAAAAGACATTTTATGCCTTGATGACAAATACCAAGGCTAAGGCACAGTTAAACACATTGATTTTTGTGCCAAGCTATTTGTTGGACTGTGTCCCAGCTTTAACTATGATAGGCTTAAAAAAAAAAGCTATGATGTGAAGTGCCTTGCAGATTGAGTGTGTTTATAATTACAGGCATCCCTCCCTATGTTGGCAGTCATCCATAACTTGCCTTGAGTGCATCACTCAAGATTTTCAAAGGCTCACAAAAACTCTTGCTATAGCTACTCGGTCAGAGGTGCTCAAAGTTCTCCTGTTTCATTTATGGTTTACTAGTTCCCACCTCTTGGTCCAAAATGTGATAAGAGCTTTCTGTAGCCCATCTCAAAGCCTGAGGAAATGAGAAACAAGATTTTCCTGCTGCATACCTGGCTGGCGAATAGGAAGGAGGGAACCACTTTCCTCATCCTACCTCTGGTACATAGCATAAATGTGGAATTTATGATTTTTCACTTCTTGTCCCAGTGGCAAATTCAGTCACATTGATCACTGTATCAGGCTTATCTTAATATCCTATTATGCTCCCTTTGACGCCAATAGTTGAATAAGTTCTTCCCAAGTGTTAGCCTAGCCTAGTAAATTATTTACACATTCTTTGTCCTTTGTTGGGTGGAGTGCCTATTCCACCTTTCCTTTCTTATCTTTCAGCATATTACTGTATATCTATTCACTACTAAAATTCTCCTTCTATAACCTTCAACTAGGTGAAGCAATGTATCAAAGGGCAACAGTTTTTGAACCAAGGTACCTCAAATGGGCTAACTTACAGAAGGCGTCCAAATTCTGGGACCTATTACTCCTATGGGATTGAAATTTGGGAAATTTGTGGCTGTTTCAGTACTGCACTGCAGCAGTCAGCCCAGGTCACGTGATTGTCATGGACATATCCCTGACTTCTTTCTCACCTCCCTCTGTCCCCTGTGCCCAATCAGCTGGTGGCAAGGTCTGACTGCAAGCGGTGATTGGCTGCTTTGGAAAGAGGCAGAAATTTGAAATCTCTTAATGGCAGTTGGTGGTGATGGAAGGACAAAGGAGCAACTTGGATGCCTGCTGGCGAGGTCGAGCTGACTGAGGGGGGGCACCAGTGGTTGACAGGTGAGCCCTGTTCCACTCTTGAGGGAGGGGGCTTTTGGAACATGCCAGAATGGGGAGCAGGGGTGCAGTTTTCCTCACACTCCACAGTTCCCTTTCTTCCACCTCCCCCCAGCAAAGTGTCAGGGTGTTCTGCTGGTCAGCTGAGGGAAAGGAGGAGAGGGCAGTGGCAGCTTCACGAGGGCTCTCCTGAGAGTAGTTAGGGGAGGGCAAATGGCACATGCCTATATTATATGTGGAAAAGGAAGGGAGGGAGGGAGGGAGGGAGGGAGGATTTCTGACAGCTTCCCACTAGCAAAGTCAATGGGGAAGCTGGCAGAAAGTCATACGTCGCTCACACTCCCACTGTTTTTTTGCCCTTGGCCATTCTGTTTCTCTGTTTAGGTAAGGAAATATCTCTGAAATGATGACTCAGTGGGTTGTCTAGTAAATATCTCATTTCAATTTGGAGTAGAAGTTTGAGTGTACTTCTGATAAGCCCAAGAGATAAGCAATGTAACTCCCAAACTAACAGGTTTGGGATTTACAGACCAACTTCTCTGAAAAGCTAATCAATCCTTTGTTTTATGTGTCATCTGACCTAACTTGCATGTAAATCAAGAGGGAAAAATTTATTAACTCCCTTTGTCCTTTCACCTATTAAACCTTTATCCGTAGTTGATGTGAAGCAACTCTTTAAGCCAAGCACTAGAATGCAGTATAAGAATTCTATATGTTTAGGGCAAAGTAATATATTGGACCTTTTACACATTTTAATTCTAAGTAACTGAAGCAGATTTTATGTAGGAATGAGAATTAAAACAATTAAGCTTGTTTCATATAGAAATATAATGCCTATTTATTAGGGCTTTTTCTCTTCCAAAATCCATGTTCTATTATTTACTTTTGAATTTTTCATGATTAGGTTGCTGGAAGGTTCTCTAGGGAAAACTGCTTCTTATACTGAAATTTAACTGTATTTTATTTAAAGCTACATAACATGTATCTAGTACTAGGCAGATGAATTCTCCTGCATGTTTTCAATGATTCTCATTCAATTTGATGAATGAAATATAGTTTCCAGAATTATTTTAGGGTGTTTTTTTTTTTCAGTTGCAGTGGTAATACCATCTCTGCTAACAAGAGGTCCTGCTCTTGAGAAGCTGTTGAATTTCTCTCCTGGAGAAATTAAGAAAAACCATTTCTCCAGTTTCCTTGCCCACAGAGTTGATGAAGCCATTAAAAGGATATATTGTCGAAGGCTTTCACGGCCGGCATACGATGGCTGGTGTGGGTCTTCCGGGCTGTGTGGCCGTGGTCTTGAAGTTTTGTTTCCTAATGTTTCGCCAGCACCTGTGACCGGCATCTTCAGAGTGCAGGAGCACAGACAGGAGCAGTTCTCTCTCAGCCCCACACCAGCCACCATTAAAAGGACATTTGTGCCTATCAATTATTTAATGAATTTTATTTTATGGATAAACAACTGCAACTTAACTATTTAGTTTGGCCTCAACATAGCTCCCAAGGATCCTTCACATTGTTATGTAATTGAACTACTCTTTCCTGTGCACAACCCAAATACAGAAAGAAAGAGCTGAGAAGCACCAGAAGAACTCTTGCTGGAATGTTCAAACTGGCAGGGAGATGAACCTGAAAGTTTTCTTTAGGTGCAGCTTGGCTAAAAGGCACAGTAAGTGTTGATGCTGATTAAATTTCTACTGATACACTAAAGAGGAGGGGACAGTTAGTACATTTTGCCATGTTATGATTTCATGAGCAAAGGGCAAATGAATCATCCTAGCTGAATCATTTACAGAAAGCAGGACTTCAGCGTTTTTCTTGATCAGCATATGGTGTTCAGCATTAGACGCTGCTGACATAATATTTACTAAGAAAAGCATTGGTTAATTGGCTTTTGACTGGCTCTGTTTTTGTTGCTTTCCACAAATGCACTCTATATTAGATTTTGTAATCAGCTCTGTCATGTGATCTGACGTATTAAAGCTAAATCAACACTCAGAGTGGCTGGAAGATCAGAGGGATCACATTACAGTATGACTGTAAATAAAATAGCATTTGAATCAAGTCAGATCTAGTCTTTGCAAGATGACGTCTGCGATGTTCTATTTAAATGAACTTAGTAACTTCAAAGACATCTTTCTCCCGAAAGATAGTTATTAGTAAAATCATGAACACAGCTTTCTTTGGACTTAAAGAAAACAAACCTGGACTTAAAAAAAACAAACACAAAACCTGTATATAATTTCTCTACTGTATCTTCTCATCCATGCCTACCTTCTTTTTCTCATCATCAGCATCTAAATTAAGAGTAGTTCAATATGCATGGTCTGATCCACACATGATGCTAAACAATAGAGGAGTTTGTAGTTGCAGAACAAGAAGTATATGTACACAATTAAAGTGTAATCATATTCATTATATTTCATTTTAAATGAAATGAAATCAAATTTACCCATTACTTTTTTGGATGTGATTTTACACCTCCCCCACTGAGTCATAGTATAATGTGTAAACCCACCTCTTATGGCTTAGTATTAAGTGTAAATACAGTCTTAGAAATTCTTTATGTGTAAACCAGCCTTCTCGGTAAATTAAATCAGCATCTTGATAAATTGATTTGCTGATGTCATTTCAACATTCCTCTTAATGTAACATGAAAAGCAAGTTCAAATGTTTCTATTATGTAAACAGAACAATATTTCTCCTTGGATGTTAGGTGAATCCCCACTGATATCCAGTTAAGCGAGGCAATGTGTTTTTATTCAAGTCAGTTACATATAAAGCCTAGTACGAGTGATGATTTTTCTGTTGATTATAGTCTTCTTTTTACCTACAAAACACAATGTACACATTTCTGTATATAACTCCACTGTGACCTTAATGTTCCTTTGTAGCAGCTTTATTCTCTGGGCATGTTGTAACAAAACATTTTTACCTACTTACCTAAATGCATACTTTTAAGATCAGACCTTAATTTCCATTCAGAGAAGTTGATAGTCTACATTTTAAAAAGAATCTCTCTGTGAATGATTATTAATCTGTCCTTAACATAGGTGGGGCACAATATTGCCACCTTAGAAAGATCCTATTTTGGAAATATAAATCTTGTTTTGACATATTCCAATTTTTTAAGGACAGAGTGTGCTTTCGTGCATGTCAGCACTGAAATGCTGTTATCCAATGTGTTTGCTGGCCAACACCGATGCTGGCTTAAAGACATGCTGAACTCACTTTCACCCACTACTGTCCTTTGGCAAAAAGTAGGGAAGGGGTTCTGTCCACATTAAGAGCTTGCAGGAAGTAGAAAAGCAGAATGAGGAAGTCCACCTTTGGTGCTAGGGATTACTTTGAAGATTGGAGAATTGAGAGAGAAGGAGCTGTTCTCCCTTGCTTCTCCTGCCATAAGGAGAAAAGAACCCAGTTGCTTCCCTTATGTCCCCCTTATTTTTCTTTTCATGGGGCAGAATGGGGCAATGTGTCTTCTGATCACATGGAATGGGAGAACCAGCAGTAAAAGAGCCAAGATCCCCACTTCTCTCCCTGTTCTTTTTCTTTCACCCATGGATAGCAAGGAAAAGAAGGAGGGGAAGCAGAAAGACCTGTAAAAGTCCAGATGACTAGAGTTAGAGTTTTCAGGCTCTCTTTTTCTGAAGTCCACATCTGGTAGGCCACATTTCTATTAATTTCTTAGAAAAACAAAAGGATCTACTTTGCAATGGTTTAATACTGATTATATTGACTCAAAACTTTACAATGTAGAAAACACTAAAAAATTAGCTATATGAAAAAATGAATATATTCCTTTTGGCTGTTACCTTGTTGGAGAAACTGACATAAAGGTAACAAAAAAACAAGGAGAATTTTTTTACACTTGCCATCCCTTTATAATGACTATCTATAAGTCACTTATAAATATAAAAATACACTTTTTATATCTATAAAAATAATATTTCTTTAATATCTGGACTGTATCTAGATTCCTTGTAATTTGCTCTTCTAGGATGTAGTTTTTGTCTTTTGTAATCTATTTTAGAAAAGCTTTTGAAACAATTTTATTTCAAGTTAGTAGTAGTTAATTTAAAAACAACAACATATGTGCTTAGTGCAGTAAAGATAATGTGAGAGAGGTTGGGCTAAGAGACAGCACCCGCCTCAAAGTCAGTCAGTGAGTTTTCATGCCTGAGAGTGGATTAGGAACTGGATCTCCCATTCCTGACCATTATGCCACACTAGTTCTCAAGTTTTCCAATGTCTACTTTAAGGTCCTTTCCTTACTACTGATTTATAGTGCTATCCACTCTCTTTGAGTTGGTAGAATACTAGGCCTTCATGACATTTCATTGCTGAATCCCTATCTCACCTCTATTGCCAGTCACCTGACTTCTTTAAAATGTACAGCACCACAAAGCCTAACAGATTTTACATACCTTGAGGCCTTTGGACAGTGCCAGAATAAGGGGGAAGATGCTACTTTAATACCATGATAACCAAGGACAGCTGAAGTCTGTCTCAATCATGGACTGGAGACAAAATGAAGACAGTGTCACGGGAACAGAGGGGGAAATTGCTAATGTCCAGGAATTATTGTACTATGATTAAGTTCAAGTAAAACAGTGGGCTACATCAGGTACAGATATTTAGAATGATAAAATAAAAGTGCATTTCTTATAGATTTACCCAATGACATAATTTAGCTTGAAGGAGATAATAAACCATGTGTTGCTTGCTCATATTTAGAGAACACTAATTGAAATCAAATGTACTTTAGTTAGACATGACCAGCAAGTTCCATTAATTTTAATATATCTTTTCTGAGTATGACTATGGCAAGGTCTAACCTATTATTAACAACATAAGCAATGCCAAAGAATTGGTTATGTGATTATACCTTAAGGTTGCAACTCTATAAACACAAAATTGGGAGTTGGGTCAATTAAAATCAAATGGACATAGTTTTGAGCTGACATGTGCCAGATTATGCTGTTAATTCACTGAAATGTTTTCTTTGTTTTCTGATTTCTAAGAACTTTTGATTAAGTCAGTGTGTTTCCCCTTGGTGCCATGCCATTTTTGGTGAGTCACTTGAGCTCATTCTAAGACAACATTGCACATAATTAAAGAGGCATTCCTACTGAAATTTTCTGATTGCATCATTTGGAAAGTGTGCCTGATAAATTTACCAAGGCTAGAATGCGAGAGGAGATACGCATGCAGGAAGGCAATGTCTTGCTTAAGTGTCTTATCTTTTTGGTGGATGAGGTGAAGCCTGTTCTAGAGAAACAGGAAGCTCAAATTAAGCACGCAGTTTGCTTTGGCTTGTAGAGTCACCTTTTCAGCCAGACATTTTCATCATGAGTATAGTAAGATACTTTAAAATTGTCGAATAGAACTACTCTTTAAGAGATAATGAAAGAGAGCCATCTTGTGGTGAATTTAGTTCTAAACTGGCAAGTATAGCTTTAATTTTTTAAAAAAATGTCATAAACTGACATTTTTGGAAAAGGATAACTTGGGGAAGGCAGGAGGAAGAATCAAATATATCTGATTCATGTAATGTGTACATATGAATTAACTGCAGATAATAGTACTGAAGCAAATATGGCACAGTAATGGATATCGAGCAGAGTAATGTATGAAATTGTTGGAATCTTTTAGTGTGCTTAAACATATATGTATATTAAATAAAATCAGTTCAAAGCTACAACCTTCTCTGTTGTATGTTATAATGGGATTGATCATACTTGGTTTAAAAAGTATTTACTCCTGATGACAACATGGGCTTGTCCATGTAGTTTTCTTGGCAGCAATATGAAAATAGTTTATTTTTATTTTCTTCTGGATGTTTTGTAATGTCCCAGTTTATCCTACAATCCTGAGGTTTCCTGGTAATCTCTCATAATGTCTTAATTTACTCACTTAGCTTTTTTTGAGATCAGTCAAGGCCAGCTCAATACTGCCACCTCCTGTAAATTGTAGTTGATTTCTTTTAAAGTCTACAGATATAAATGTATCAGAGTATTCAAAATGTTTTCAGAAGATTAGCAGTGAAAGCATAGCTGGAATTATCCAAGGTTGTAAATGTCATAGTATATCGTTGTTTACAATAGCTGCGTTCTGTCAAAGGAACAAAATATTGTTGTGAAAGAGTTATGGACTTTGATAACTCAGCATCAATCACTTTCATGAAAAACATCAGCAGGGCTGTGCATATCCAAATTTAGGTCAAATTTAAATCATAATATGGGAAAGTGATCAATGTGCCAGCTGCAATATAAATTACCCCTGGAGCTACTAGGAAGAAATCCAATGGCCCAATATGATTGCATACATGTTTTCCTCTTCTAAGATATATTATGTCTGGATATGTAACAGGTCTCCTATGTAATATCTAATGACAGTCTAACGAATGTAATTAAGCCAAAGTAGTCTGTGACAGGTTTAATGAAACAAAGCATAGCTGAAATCCATTTGTAATTTTCTCCTGGTTGTGGATCAAAATTTTCATCAAAATAATCTATTGTTTTAACAATCATTCATTACATTCTGAAAAATATCTCTAAGTATCTGTGATCTATTATGAAGAGTTTCAGGAAATATTTTCCCCAATTGGACCCAGGAGCAGGGATTTTTATTAGGAGTATATGTAAAAAAATGGAAGTTAAGTTTATATTTCTGATATATCTGGTTTGGGTCAATCCCTGTAACTGTATTGTACTGCTGTATTGTAATAACTTCATATTTCATCTTTGTTAACTGATTTATTACGGTAACAACAAACTAAAGTCACCCAGAATCACATTGAGGAGATGGACAGCCATATAAATTGATATAAATAAATAAAGTATCTCAGCTTTCAATTTCTAAAATGCCCTAAGTGATAAACATAAAAGAAAAATATAAAATACAAAATGAAGGCAATGAATACATTTTAAATGTATTGACAAGAAAGAGTCATTAACCTTTTAAACCAGTGTTGTCCAAACTTGGCCACTTTAAGATGAGTGGACTTCAGCTCCCAGAATTCCCCAGCCAGCCATGCTGGCTGGGAAATTCTGGGAGCTGAAGTCCACTCAAAGTGGCCAAGTTTGGACAACACTGTTTTAAGCCATGGCTGAAGACATGGGGTGGAGTGCATTGCATAGATTGGGAGCAGCATAAATAAAAACACTCACCCACTTCAGAAAGCAGGAACACTTCCACAAAGACACTTTTGCATTGCCAAAAGATGGAGCACTTGTGGTCAGCTCTTGCATCTGGGGCATTTTTATTCTTTGTCATTTTACTCATGCTTTAGCATTAGTGGATGATGTGGTCGGCAAAGCATTTGATTCATTAGTGTTGTCATTGTCTGATGTTCGCATCTTTGAAGGTGAATATGTGAAAAATTACTTATAAAAAGTAATCTATCTATATCCCATTAGATATTTAAAACTGGGATACTGTACATTGTTCTAGAAGTTTTTATGGCAAATAGCAATTTAGGACTAACCGTGTGGGAATAAAAAAAATAGATAAGTGTTCTGAGCTCTGTTTCATTCATATAAGAAAGTTGACAGGTAAGATGTATGTATAAACTGTTCATAGCATTTTATGAACAGTGAATTGCTTGTGAATAATTCTAAGATATATAAAGTTTTGCCAATATTTCTTAATCTTTGCAGCACACTGATGTTTAAAGAAGGACCAATCTGCAAAAAAAGGTAAAAAAGCTAAAAGTTAAAAAAAAATGTCTTGTATGCAAAAGATTAAATCATTTTTCTACAAAGGATAGGCTGAAAAAATGTTTTATATAAATAAATAAAAATTGAGTGATGGTAACCCTGTAATTCTGCTTGGTCCTCCCCCTTCTGATTTCCCTGGCACTTTAATATCTTGTATTTCTTTATTATTCTATTTTTTGTTGGTTCTAATAGCTAAGACATTTTGAAGCAGTGTTCATTGGACAAAAAATAAAAAAATATGAATAGTGTAAAATTACAATAATGAAAACATTCAATATGGAAATATTTAGAAATAGATTAGGACAAGGAAATACACATGCACGTGTGCACACACACACATATAACATTCACACTTGTATGGCCTGGGTAAAGTCTCGCAGCTATGATTTTATGAATGACTTCTCTCTCTCCCTCTCTCTCTTACACACACACCTAGTACACGCATTCGCAGAGGAGTATAATATTTTACTGTTTTCTTGGGAAATATGTGTATTATTTCCACTTTCCATCAAATCCCCTGAGGGGCTTCCCATCAAGAGTATTTCACTGAGTTGTCACGTTGACTATTCTTCAGCCAAAATGTCAAACTGCTCTTTAAAATGTGACTTGTGGATTTTCTACAGAATACCAGTAGTAACATAAAGGAAGGTCTAAGGAAACTTTTTTTGTAAATATGTTTGTTTTTGTTAATTTCTCCTTTGGGCAGCTGATAGGCCACTGCTGCCCAGGATGCCCTGGCTCTGGCCCTTGGCCCCACTCTTCGCTCTGGGAGCTCATCTGAGACTTGGGCCTGGTAATCTGCTGCCCGCATACCCATCCATTCTTAGCTTCCCGGCTGCATGAAAACAGGTTGGATTTGGCCTGCGGGCTGTGGTTTGCTGACCCCTTTTCTAGAATATTGGCTTTCCCATCCACCTGCAAAATTATATTAGCTGCTCTTTTGCGAAGTATTCCCTCCATCTCTTCATCTGAATTATTAATATAGACTTTAAAGAGTAAGGATTGAAACAACACATTTGATGATGAACAATAATATAAGCACTCTTTTACTATGGTTTTTAAGCCACCTGTGGCTGTAGAGACACATCATCCTCCATATGTAACTAGCTTGCTAAGCAGAATGTTATGGGCTACTTTGGCAAACACTTTGCTGAAGTCACATATATTATGTTCACAGATTTTCCACCATCTATGAAGGAGTTATCTGATCAAAAAAAGAAATAGGTTAAGCCTGACAAGACTAATTCTTAAGAAATGAAATGTGGACTTTTAGTAATTACTGCTTTAGCTTACAAATCAGTTGTTTCATCTATATACTGACAATACTAATGAAACTCTTGCGTCTATAACCTTCAGGTGGGTGGAACAGTGCATCATAGGGCAACCATTTTTGAAACTTAATTCTCTAGAATTTGTTACATTCTCTCAGTTTTTTGAAGGAAAATTGGATAAGGTTTTGGCTGGACTATCCTGATTATAAAAAATGATAGATATCCTTGTACTGTCATGGCAACAGGTAGTGGATTGTGGTGACAGTAAATTTAATGACCTCTCAATAAAATAAAATACTTTGAATCTTTCATTATTTAGATGTCCCAGACAATATTTTATATCTGGAATGGTGCAGAAATAATAATAGGATTCCCTAAATCTTCATCCAAAACTTAAAATCCATCTCTTAAAATGTTCTTTATTTTCTTAGCATTTGCTTTCCTAAAAATTTCATGCTAAACTTGCTTCTGCATTGAATTAGATATTACCATCCACACAGTTTCCCCTTTCAGATATTATACTTTTGACATTTTGTAGCCAGTGCCTAAAATGGTGGTGAAGACTGGGTAAAATCATGAAAAAAATGTGGCTTTTATTCTTGTTTAAGAACAAAATATTTACAGTTAAATGAACATCATAGGCTGCATACATCTTAACACCTCTGTCAGCAGAACATGTTCACAGTAGTGCAGAATATAGAAATAATACAAGAAATAAAAATTAAATTCATGCACAACATTTTCATTGGATTTTACTGAAATGAAATACTTCTAGACACAAGCTAGTATTTGTTCTTGTCTAGACAGAATTCACAGAAAGATATGTTTAAAATTACAGACATAATAAATACACTATTATATCCATTTTGGTTGGTTGGCTGGTTGGTTTGGTGGTCACATTCTGAGGAAGCTGTAAGTGAAGCTCACTATCACACAAGCTACTGTATTTAATGTTTAAACTTCATATTAAAAGCTTATGGCACAACTCTGTAATGTAGTTCACAAGTAAACATCCAAAAATGTGATATGTCAGTTGGTTGTCTCCACTGATAGTTGCAAATCCAGGGCCCGAGGCTTTTGCATATTTTGTGAAGATGGCCAAAAACAAATGCAATAATATTGAAGCATATCAAGAGAATAGTGTCAGCATCATTTTACAGCCTTTGACCCAAACGCTTCCTTCAGTCTCTTCTCTCTTTCAAAAACCACCCAAGCCAGTTACAGTGTACAGGTCACTATACAACACACACTTTGGCTGCTGCAACCATTTTTCAGTGAAAAAGCAGCTACCAGGTAACAAATGAAATCTGTTTGCACATATCTTCATTTTGAACTAACTTAATATGCAGCTTCATTTCAAGCTACTGTTTGGAAGGTCACAAATAAAAGCATAATTACCCTCATTAAAAACAATTAATATTGTGCCAAATCTGTCTTTGAATTTTCTGAAAGGGTACTTTCCTGGTGAGAGAGAAACTTCTTCTTTTCATCCTCCTCAGCCTTAGAGATCTTCTGGATTTCTTTGTCTGATTTCTCTTTACGATCGTTAGTTGATAGTATGTGTCATTTTTTGTTATTTTCCATTGAAATATACTGCTATACTCTATTGTGCTGCAACTCCCTGCCTACTAATGCTTTTGATATGGAAAATCCTGATGGGAGAAGTTCCCTCACCACATCTTTCCTTGGGATTTAATTGTGAGAAACTAAAAATGCTGGTGGAGAGAATGATGGGATGCTCACCCACACACTTCAGCTTACAGAGCAGTATTACATATGAGCTGTATAAAGAACTGCAGCTTTAAACACAATATTTGTTGTACTTTAAATGATAGGCTTTTTTGTGTTCTATGTTAGATAAAAAATAAGAATAAGAGAATAATAAGAATTAATTTGGATTTAATCTAGAATTTATATTCATTGAAAGTATTTCTTATTACCCCTTCATGGATCACTGCCTTGTCGTGGCGAAGGGGCTTGCGTAACTCAGTGAAGCCATGAGCTATACCGTGCAGGGCCACCCAAGACGGACAGGTCATGACAGAGAGTTCTGACAAAATGTGGTCCACTGGAGAAGGAAATGGCAACCCACTCCAGTATCCTTGCCAAGAAAACCCCATGGACAATGTTAAAAGGCTAAAAGATATGATGCCGGAAGATGAGCCCCTCAGGTCGGAAGGTGTCCAATATGCTACTGGGGAAGAGCGGAGGGCATTTCCAAGTAGCTCCAGAAAGAGTGAAGCGGCTGGGCCAAAGCCGAAAGGACGTTCAGCTGTGGATGTATCTGGAAGCGAAAAGAAGGTCCGATGCTGTAAAGAACAATATTGTATAGGTACCTGGAATGTAAGATCTATGAACCAAGGCAAGCTGGATGTGGTCAAACATGAGATGACAAGATTGAACGTCGACATCTTGGGAATCAGCGAACTGAAATGGACGGGAATGGGTGAATTTAATTCGGGTGACCATTATATCTACTACTGTGGGCAAGAAACCCTTAGAAGAAATGGAGTTGCACTCATAGTGAATAAGAGAGTGGGAAAGGCAGTAATGGGGTACAACCTCAAAAACGACAGAATGATCTCAGTGCGTATCCAAGGCAAACCATTCAATATCACAGTCATCCAAGTCTATGCCCCAACCACTGATGCTGAAGAAGCTGAAGTTGACCGCTTCTATGAAGACCTACAACACCTTCTAGAACTAGCACCAAAAAAAGATGTCCTTTTCATCATAGGGGATTGGAATGCTAAAGTAGGAAGTCAAGGAGTAATCGGAATAACAGGCAAATTTGGCCTTGGAGTACAAAATGAAGCAGGGCAAAGGCTAATAGAGTTCTGTCAAGAGAACAAGCTAGTCATAGCAAACACTCTTTTCCAACAACACAAGAGACGACTCTACACATGGACATCACCAGATGGTCAATACCGAAACCAGATTGATTATATACTTTGCAGCCAAAGATGGAGAAGCTCTATACAGACAGCAAAAACAAGACCAGGAGCTGACTGTGGCTCAGATCATGAGCTTCTTACTGCAAAATTTAGGCTTAAATTGAAGAATGTAGGGAAAACCACTAGACCACTCAGGTATGACTTAGATCATATTCCTTGTGAGTACACAGTGAAGGTGATGAATAGATTTAGAGGATTAGATTTGGTAGACAGAGTGCCTGAAGAACTATGGACGGAGGTCCGTAACATTGTACAGGAGGCAGCAACTAAAACCATCCCAAAGAAAAAGAAATGCAAGAAGGCAAAATGGCTGTCTGATGAGGCTTTACAAATAGCTGTGGAAAGAAGGAATGCGAAAAGCAAGGGTGAAAGGGAAAGATATAAGCAGCTGAATGCAGATTTCCAGAGAATAGCCAGGAGAGATAAGAAGGCCTTCTTAAATGAACAATGCAAAGAAATTGAGGAAAACAATAGAATGGGGAAGACTAGAGATCTCTTCAAGAAAATTGGAGATATGAAAGGAACGTTTAGTGCAAAGATGGGCATGATAAAGGACAAAAAAGGCAGGGACCTAACAGAAGCAGAAGAGATTAAGAAGAGGTGGCAAGAATACACAGAAGAACTATACAAGAAAGATCTTAATGTCCCTGATGTCCACGCTGGTGTGATCACTGACCTTGAGCCAGACATCCTAGAGAGTGAAGTCAAGTGGGCCTTAGGAAGCATTGCTAACAACAAAGCTAGTGGAGATGACAGGATTCCAGCTGAGTTATTTAAAATACTAAAAGATGATGGTGTTAAAGTGCTGCACTCAATATGCCAGCAAGTTTGGAAAACGCAACAGTGGCCACGGGATTGGAAAAGGTCAGTTTACGTTCCAATTCCAAAGAAGGGCAACGCCAAAGAATGCTCAAACTATCGCACAATTGCACTCATTTCACATGCTAGCAAGGTTATGCTCAAAATCCTACAAGCTAGGCTTCAGCAATATATGAACCGAGAACTACCGGATGTACAAGCTGGGTTTCGAAGAGGCAGAGGAACTAGAGATCAAATCGCCAACATTCGCTGGATCATGGAGAAAGCACGAGAGTTCCAGAAAAATATCTACTTCTGCTTCATTGACTATGCAAAAGCCTTTGATTGTGTGGATCACAACAAACTGTGGCAAATTCTTAAAGAGATGGGAATACCAGACCACCTTACCTGTCTCCTGAGAAATCTGTATGCGGGCCAAGAAGCAACAGTTAGAACCGGTCACGGAACAACCGATTGGTTCAAAATAGGGAAAGGTGTACGACAAGGCTGTATACTGTCACCCTGCTTATTTAACCTATATGCAGAGTACATCATGAGAAATGCCAGGCTGGAAGAATCACAAGCCGGAATTAAGATTGCAGGGAGAATCATCAACAACCTCAGATATGCGGACGATACCACCCTAATGGCAGAAAGTGAAGAAGAACTAAAGAGCCTCTTGATGAGGGTGAAAGAGGAGAGTGCAAAAGCTGGCTTGAAACTCAACATTAAAAAAACTAAGATCATGGCATCTGGACCCATCAATTCCTGGCAAATAGAAGGGGTAGAAATGGAAGCAGTAACAGACTTCATTTATTTGGGCTCCAAGATCACCGCAGACGGAGACTGCAGCCATGAAATTAAAAGACGCTTGCTCCTTGGGAGGAAAGCTATGGCAAGCCTAGATAGCATATTAAAAAGCAGAGACGTCACCTTGCCGACAAAGATCCGCATAGTCAAAGCTATGGTTTTTCTAGTAGTAATGTATGGCTGTGAGAGCTGGACCATAAAGAAGGCCGAGCGCCGAAGAATTGATGCCTTTGAACTGTGGTGCTGGAGAAGACTCTTAAGAGTTCCCTGGACTGCTAGGAGGTCAAACCAGTCAATCTTAAAGGAAATCAACCCTGATTGCTCATTGGAAGGATCGATAATGAAGCTCAAGCTCAGATATTTTGGCCACCTAATGCGAAGAGAGATCTCTTTGGAGAAGACCCTGATGCTGGGAAAGATTGAAGGCAAAAGGAGAAGAGGACGGCAGAGGATGAGATGGTTAGATAGCATCACTGAAGCAATGAGCATGAAACTGAGCAAACTCAGGGAGGCAGTGAAGGACAGGAAGGCCTGGCGCAATATGGTTCATGGGGTCACGAAGAGTCGGACACGACTTAACGACTAAACAACAACAAATTTCTTATTAACCTTTGAATCATCTAACCTAGGTAAATTCTCTCTCCTCCCCCTCCCCAACTTCCTATGTGCCAAGGAGGCAGATTAAGAATCCTTACCCCATGAGAAATCAAGAAGAGCAGTCTGGAAAAGGCATTCTTGGCAGCAGCCTCCTCACTTTGGAATAGCTTGCCCCTGAGTTTAGGATCATCCCTTCCCAGCTATCATTTTGGAAAGCAGTCAAGACAGTGCTTTTCCAGTGGACCTGGAAGGCAGAGGATGTAACATAAGGGAAGCAACAGCTTCCGTGAAATATTATATTATCTAGTTCAGAGGCCATATGATGTGCTGTATTTCTGAGGGTTCTTTTAACGTGTTATAATCTGTATGTTTTTATTTTATTGTAAGCTACCTAGAATTGTGAAAGGAGGTGGTATATAAAATTATGTAAGAGTAAAATCACAACATGAGCAGAATTTGCATATAAAGTGTATTCATTTTGTGCTCCTACTTTATATTTTCAGATTTAAATTGGTTTTAATTATCATATCAACCCCCTTTATATAGTAAAAATATTATTAAGTAAAAATAGAATGTATATTTATATTTTGAAATTAAAGGAATCATTCAGTTTTATTATGATCACCATTATTTGTGCTATTTGTTAGTGAGAGTCAAGTCATTAACTGGATCACTCACCAATTCTATAAGAAGCAGAGTGGAACCATATCTCTCTCTCCTTTATCCTAAAATGGACATTGGTGTTGTTTTTATGGAACTCATAAGAGAAATGTTGCTTCTAATATAAAATTATACTTTCAAATATATAGTTTGTAAAGATGCTATATCAAAGAGAACTGAATAAGACAATATATATTATTAAATGATAAAAGAGGGTCATGTATATTGTCTTCTTTAAACAAATGACACTTGATTCAAAAAATTTTCAAGTCATATTAAGTGCATTTTGATAGCAGTTATATAATATTTAAATAATATTTTTCTTCATGATGAATAGGATGCAACTGTAGTGTAAGAAATCAACACAGTCTTGCCATAGTTTGCATTTAAATCTATACTAAGTTGACAGACACTGATCTGCTTTAAATTTTGGAATACTGTAATAAAGGAATACTGCTCACATCCAGGAAAAATTGCAATGAAATAATTCCAAAGCCATGTAGGTCCTTCAAATCCACTTAGAAAGAGGCAAGATCCATGCTTCTGAATTCCTGATTTGATATGAACATTTAGTTCACTTGCCTGGTTCCCTTCACTTTTATAGATTCAAACTATTATCTAAGTCATGGACATCTTCGCTTCCTTCCAATAATTGATCCTGGCATTTGAGCCCAAGACCTTCTGCTTATAAAATGTATCCTATACTCTGCAATTCTGACCAATCCCTGTTTTAGCAATATGCCTAGCTCTTCTGTGACACAAAAGTTAGTCTGGTTTCCAAAGAGATAATCAGCTTTTTGCAGTACCTTAAAGACAACAATGTTATTATCTCCTGTTTTTGTGGACACAGTCCACTTAATCAGATGTGTAGCTCTGAAAACTATACTGAAATATAGTCCTGAGTCAAAGTGGCTAATTCTTTCCTGAGGAATGTATGCTACCAAGGTATCATCATCAATTTACACAGGGAGAAATCAATAAGGTGATATTTCCCTCTCCCCATTTCCTCAGTACTATTATTTATTATTTATTAATATTTATTGGCTGTCCAACTCCACCTGGAAGCAGAATGTATCTACCAAATTACTGCTCAAGAATCTTCCACAAATTAGGGATTTTCCATTCTATTTTTTAATAGAAATCTCACAGTGATTACTCTGCACTTTCTATTGGCAACCTTGTATGTAAATAGATTGCTTTCAACTCTGTCCTATTTTCATGTGTGAGTAGAATGGCACTCAATTTATTTTTCAGTTTAAATTAAACTGAATTAAATTAAATTAAACCTCACTTTTCACTTATAATGTCAATCTGGTGTTGATCTCTATATGCCATATTTTAAAGCACACTTTTCTTTAGATATGAGAATTAAGATTCTGTCCAAAATTCACTGTTGTGGTAGTGGTGGTGCGTTTTAAATAGATGAAGAAGCCAAAATAGGGAGGACATTGTGATTTAAATTAGTTTTTGAAGATTTGCATACAGTGAGTATTCCCTTTCATCATAATTCAGAGTTGAAATGGTTTTTTGTTGAGCAAGTGAAGACTAATATAAACAAAGAATATAACTGATAGGTCTATACAAACTGAAAAGCTATTTATGAAAAACTATTTATGAAAGGTCAAGACATGAATATGGAAGAAATAAGTTACAACAACTATCCCTGATACAATGTTTGTCTGACTTCTTTGGTTAAAAAGCCAGAAGTTGCAGAAAGCTTTATATATAGAAGATTCTCATTGTGAATAAAGCCTTCTAATTACATGTGGAAGAATCAATGTGAATATAAAAATTCTATAGTGGGGTTGTTGAAGTGGCTGATGGTAGGCCTCAGACCATTAAGAGGAACTTTAAAAAGGTTTTTAAAAAATCAAAAATTGAAATGGCCGAAATCTCACAACATTTTGAAATGTTACTGGATCCAAATTCAGATACCAATTCTACAGTTTTTTTCACCAAAATTTATTTTGTCCTATCAAGACTAACATTCCAGAAAAAGATGACCAAGATGTCTCTATTCATGTCAAGGTATCTTGTATAAGGATGTCAAACAAAGTTCTTTAGAAAGAATGAAGTTAGAGCTGAACCATAAGTAACTTTATATATTTGCAGCCTCATTTCTACATTAAGAGATAGTGGAATTTCAGCCATGTATTAAAAAGTACAAAGGTCACCTGTTGTGTTATCAATCTGCCTGACATACTTTCAGCTTCAAATTCATTTTCATTGTGGCTGTTCACAAAATGAAGGTCAACATGACGAAAAGTGTTTGCCTAGTTGCCTAAATTAGAGAGAAGCTCCTCCAATTTTCAGTGTGTGGACTTTTTGGATTTTTCCAAAGGAGAAGAGGAAGAATAAATGAATTGACATGTATGAATTTTGTACAAACAACATCAAATGTATTAATTCCAATCATTTTATGGGATTATTTTTTAACTGGAAGTATTTTTTTTTCTTCCTCACAGGTTTCTTTATTATACACAAAATAGAACTTTTATTACTTTATATTTAACACATAAACAGTCTTATATGTGTTCAATATTCTGTGCTGAAGAAGCTATTCATGTCAATTGTCCCACTGAATACATTATCTTAATTTGCTGGAGTAATTAAGTTTGTTTGAATGTTCCCTCTTATAAGGTAAATTAGAATACCCATATGAATACATTTTTATTTTCTCAGAAGTGTATCTTCTCCCACCAAAAAATATCCACGCTACACATAGGACATTAGTTTATATCTGCAAATAAGGAGGCATCCACTGAATTAAGAGATTAAGCCAGAATGGCAAAATGTGCATCATGATGTCATGACACAAACTGTCTTATTTATATGTGTGTTGTATATGGACTTATGTATAAAAGGGGGAAAGTTGTGTTTTGACCCCACAATGCTCATTTTATTATTTACTCCCCCTTGCTTTACTCATGGATGTCTATGCAAAAAAGGATAATATGAGGATGTTCTTGTATTCTTAAAGTTTAACATTAGAAGAGGCAGGAAATAGTTTGAGAAAAGAATGATCAGAACAGGATGGGGAATTGGAGGCTTTCCAGATTTTGGATATTGTTAGGAGGAATGGCTGGTGAATTCAGATTTAAAGAGAAGGAGAAGGAGGAGTTTCCTTGCAAATGCCAGCAGCCATTGACTGTTAGACATCTCTAGATGTACAGTTGTCTTCCTTTTTCACAAACCCATTACCAAATCAATAATAGTTCATGAAAAAAATAAATCAAAGGGATTATACAACTCTAGATATAGGAAATGGGTTTCCATAATTTAAATATGTAGTGATGTATGAAAGAATAACTAATTTGCTCTCAGAAGTAGACCTGTATTGTGGTATTTTGAACAGTAGTAAGCAATTTCCCAAATTTCAGCTTTTGTAAACAAGCAAACAATATCTAGAATATAAAATATCTCAGAAATCTATCATTAGAATATTTTTTAATCCAAGAAAAGTTTTTGATTGAACAAATGATTTAATGTTTCCAACAAACATTGGTTCAGGGTCGATCCACTTAAGTTTCAGTATTGAAACAAACAAACAAACAAACCAAGAGCCTATTGGCTTTTGATGGAGATTATTTAGATTTTCAATGGAAAATATTGGATTAAAAATGTACCATAGTAATCTTCAGACACTATTTGGGATAGAAGATTGTGTCTTTTTTCTCAGCCAATACGCACAGATTTGTTAGGAACATTTTGTTATCCTGAAATGTGCTGATTGTTTTCTTGGAAAAAACTATTCAAAAAGTATTTAAGTATTTATTATGAGACTTGTCAATGAATGGTGGATCAGGTTGATTTTAAATGTATTTACCTCAAAAGAAGTTTATTTGATTCCAAGGGCATTAACTTCTTACAAGTAGGTATATCAAATAATTAATTCTTTATAAAGTACCTATAATTTGAATAGTTTTAAGCATGTTTAATATTCTAAGGTCAATATTATTTACTATGAATGCTTATTTGAATGCCGGGGTAAAGCTGGCCTCAACAATAGATAGCGCCACAAGGTTGCACTAGGGCCACTTTATTTGTCAAAGGTATGTCACAAATTGCAGTGATAAGATTGTTGTTGAAAGGCATTGGACTGAACTGGAAGTGCTGCACTGCCAACTAATAAATACATTTTTAAAATTTATAACATTTTAACTGGTTTTATTAGGATAACATAAAAGGTTTACAACTTCTCATCTTCTCAGAAGGCTGCTGTCTTCTCTTTCTCTCCTCCCCGCCGCCCCCAGCTTCAGTAGAAGATCTAAACTGCTAACATCGTGCTGAACAATATGCAATGACACAACCTACCTTTTTGTATATACTCAAAAGTCTGACCTCAGAAATCAGTTGTCAGTCATATTTGTGATATGGCTGGCAATTGCCAGTCTATCTTTTCCAGAGTAGGACTGACACATTAATGGAAGCATCAGTATAATCTCACAGAATAAGTGATTTGTGGATTGCATCATTATGAAGTACTCGTACGCTGCTTCTTTTTTTCAGCGTATTATCTAAAATGCATCATGTGTTTAATACAAAAGCCATCGGCAGTGTCCTTAAATCTAGAAAATAAGCTTCATTACGTAAAATAGTTAACATTTTTCAGACTCAAGGCTCAAAATAGATCTCACTTATAAAATTTAAAGGAGGCTTGATTATATGGCACTTATCTAAGGACTTTGGGAACTTCCTTTTCATAGATTAAAAAAATACAGCTGGATTAAAAATTATAACAAGGACTTCAAAGAATACTATATTATTATGTAACAATATGTAGAAAGATTGGCAGTAAAATTGTACTTAACAGCATTGTCATTTACTTTGCAAAACTAAAGTTAATAACAAGTAGAAATACTGTGGCAGATTATACGGTATCTTCATTGGATGTCTTTTTTTTTTTTCCTCGATATCATTGTGACTTTGCATAGCAAGTCAAATAAGTATTTTGTTTTTTCTTTTGTTTTTCCCACCAAGCTCTTGCGCACTAAGAAGTATTTCGATACTGACTTGTACTACTGTAATCAAAAACAGAACTGTCGAAAAGTGAAAAGTTTAATCTTGTTTTTGGTGAATGTCCTCATGCCTAACAATTTTATAGATAACCCAGTAAAAAATGTTGAATATAAGAAAGGCTAAAGGGAAACAGGCTCTGGATATGGTATCAATTTTCTTGGCCCGATCAATGAATACCTTCCTCATTTCTTCAGGACTAAGTGATACGGACTGAACTGGATTATTGGGCCCCTTTGGAACCACTCCATCTTTTGCTTGTATACATGGTGGTCCCATTGAATAGCCCGTGAAACTGAACCGATTCTCCCTGATATCTTCATCCTGTAAAAAAAACCAAACATACACAGACACAGAAACAAAGTATGAACATTAACTAGAGATTCTTGAACCTAAATATTTATGCCAAGTTTACATCTTCATTTAAAAACAAACCCTGTGTTTATTAAAAAAAAAAAAAAAGATTTCTTTTTCTAAACAATACTCTATAATTGAGGAAAGATGGCTATCCCTCATAAAAAATAAAGAAGCTATTGAAAACAAAATCATTGCTGCTGCAAAGTGTGGGAAATGCCTTTAAATATTAGATTGAAGATTAGCTGCTGCTTGGCTGCTAAATTTAATTCTTTTGAACCTCCTAAATAGGGTTTATCTGTATTTTTTTTTCCTGTCCCTGTCCTGTTATCTATTACTCTTATTTCCTATTTATCCTCTTGCTTTTATAGATTCCCCTATTTCTCTTTTCCCCCTCTCCATGAACAGTTATTCCTTTCCTTTACTTCATCACCAACCTGTTTTTTTCCCCACTTCCTTTTTAAGTAAATAGATTTTAAGAGAGAAATATATATACTTGTGTACATATGTGAGTGATTTTGTATGTGAGAAAGAATGTTTAGTATTGGCAGATGGAGAAATCAATTATTTTCCAACAAATCAATATATCGTTTCTGGAAGGTATACACATATATACCTACATATAATCATAGATATATATACAAGTTTGTCACATATGAAAATAGGTGGTGTACCCTTACTCATATGACATGAGCTTCTCCTTTTAGTGCCCCATTTTGGTTTAATATCCTTAAGTTTGTTAATATGGTGTTAAAGAAGGTCCATATTGTTTAAAAATGTGAATATACTTTGAATTACATACCACAAATTTGGAATTTATCATTCTCTGAAGAATGACAGATTTACTGAGCATGAGCCATGGCAGAAAAGATGGCACTGTCAGAAAGACGATGTGATCCCAGATGTGCAATCTTGGATTAAAAAATAAGTATTTGCTTTCTGATTAGAAACTGGCTCTGTATTGATGTAATGGAATGACTAATCAATATTATCCTCTGTGGTCAGAGTTTTATGATGTGTTTAAAAACTGAGCTGAATTATTTTCTCGGTGAGCAATACATTTTAATACCTCTTATTCTTTTTTCAATCTCTCTCTCTCTCTCTCTCTCTTTGTATACTAAAGCAATAAAAAATTAAGTGTCAGATGCACACTTTTAAGAAAAAGAATCTCAAGAATTGGTGTCAGAGTTAGCAGGATGAATATTGGGTATCGCCCAAGATTTTTTATAGTTTTATACTATTTTTGAATGTCCGCTCTTCCTTTATGGGATGGGATCATCTTAAATTCAGAATCATTTTCCTTTCACATAGATATGGTATTTAAACTAAATTTTTAGACAGGGGTGTCTGCAGGATGTGGTTAAAAAAAGTGAGGACGACGGCTGTGACAGTGCATTGAAGCTCTGCCTATTTTTTATGTGTATCTTCCATCATTGTAAGACTTTTTACCATATCCTGCAGACATCTTTGGCTGTATGCCACTTTCTTGCCTCCCTTTCTGCAATTCTTCCCCCACCCCCCCCCCCAGCTGTATCTGAATGAATGATAATACCAGCTGCCGTGCTGCTGTTATTTCCATTTGGGTCACAGTTCTGTGATTCAAAAATGCAGATTCGGTCCTACCTATTAAAGAACTGCTTTTTAAAAGTCTGATTCTTCCTTTAGGTTATGAAGAGCCATTCAAAATATAGAGTTTAGGTGCTTCTTCCATTGGAAGAGGAGTATCTAAAACAGTGCTAGAATTGGACTACTAGAGGTCTATTTTTTTATTTGCTATTAATTTATATTTATTCACGAGATTTCTATTTCCACCTTTTCTCTAGGAGCTCAGGTGCCTGCATAGCAGTCCCCTGTCATTTTTTTTCTCACAACAACTTGGAGAAGAGATCAAAGTCACTTAGTAAATTCTCATGCTGAAGGCCGGCTTGCTTCTGGCCTCCCAGATCCTACTCCAAAACCTTAACCAATATGTTATGTAGGGTTTAAATGAAAGTGAGGGGGATACTTGGTATAGAGAACTACAGAGATAACCTTGGAGTAGTTAACAAAATGTTAATTAAGGCAGAGAAAGGAAGAAAATATTAGAAGGAAATTGAAACTGACTCTTCCTTATAAGAAGGACAGAAGAGAAAACGCTATCAGGCTTTCAGGATTCTGTACTGTATCAATAGAGTTCCAGTATTGATTCTGTTTCCTGACCTGGTCTGCCTTGAAGGGCTGATACCTGGCTCAGACACTAAATGGGGGGGAAAAGTCTTGGAATGTGAGTATGACTCAGAGTATGTGATGTGGCTACAAAAATGTTAAATGCTATTGTAGGCTGCTTAAAAAGGAGTGTTGTTTCTAAAATATGGGATGTGATAGTTTTACTGGATTCCACTTTGATCAGATTCCACCTTTGTCTAGATAAACTGGAACAAGTTTAGAAAAAGGCAGTGAAGTTGGGTGACTAGCAAATAAGTCATATGAACAGAAATTGAAAAGAAAAGGGTGTGGCTAGGGGTGGGCCTGGGCAATGCAATAAGACTCTTTAAATGCCTGGGTAAAAGGATGTCCCATCAAGACTTGCTCTCTGTCTTCCTTCAGAGTGCAAGATACATAATAGTTTATTTAAATGATAAGAAGCTAGATTCCATTGAGTGCTTGAAAAAACTTCTGTATAGTAAAAAGTATTTGTCAGTGGAACCAATTACCCAGAGAAATGGTATGTTTCCTTTTACTGAATGTGTTCACAAAAGGCTAAAATAGCCATCTGTTGGGGACGTTTTATTTTAGATTCCTGCACTGAGCAGGACTCAATCACCTAAATGCCCATTTCAAACTATGATTCTGATTCTAGTTTAATAATGGGCCAATTTGCATTTTAATTTTGACAAGTCATCACATCAGAGAGTTTGCCATATCATTTCTTCATGACATATGTTATATTCTTAAAGAGCTACTGTTTTTAGGAGATTTTTGCATATATATATGAGTTATCCACAATTGAGATTGATTAAAAATGTTTTATATCACACAGTCAAATGAATACAGCCATATAGAAAATTGCTTTGAAAACCTGAAGATGGAGCCAAACCAATTAAAAAAAATAGCGTAAACTTAATATAGAAATTCACATGTGTGGCTAGCAACAGCAAGCATACAAAACACTTTTATGGGCTTCCTGCAACTACTGAAGCCCACAGAACCAATGGAAGGAAATTTAAAGTGGGCATGACACTAATAATTGTATATGTTGTTTTTCTTTTGTATTTTTGTTTAGTGATTTTGTATACCATTCAGAGTCGTGCTATTTGAGTTGGGCAG
Organism: Python bivittatus; assembly: GCF_059951505.1. Classification (NCBI taxonomy): domain Eukaryota; kingdom Metazoa; phylum Chordata; class Lepidosauria; order Squamata; family Pythonidae; genus Python; species Python bivittatus. The sequence continues at coordinate 11,997,609 of NW_028277034.1, read as the reverse complement.
CAATAAATGTTTTGAATAAATGGATGGATGGATGGATAGACAGAAAAGCAAACCACGGGTTACTAACAAATAGATATGACTCACAGACATAGAAAATAAAAATAAAATGAATGCTTATTATACAACTGAAAATTGTTTTTCCTTTAAAACATGTGAAGGACTGCTTTTGCTGTACTTCATAACAGGCAATTGTCCATAAAGTCACAGAATAGTCCTGACTATATGAACAATAAATTCCAATTCTGCAAAGAATATTGACTATTATCATCTTCAGTCCAGCAGGCATGGCAATCTTGCTATAATATAGCAAGCACTGTTCACTAAAATTTTTTAGTGAGTTTTGTATTAAATTTGAAGATGTTGCTTAGCCATTATGCTTTTTATTATTCATAATGGTCTCTTAACCATAGTTAGTGCAATAATAATTTCTTTACTCTTTCTGCAGTTAGCAGTATATGGCTTGTCTTGTCTAGGCTTAGATGCTAAGCATGTCAGGCTCATGTAATACTTAGATGGAAACCAAAAATAAATTCTGGAGCTTTATGTGAGACTGGGAAGTTGACAAATCTTTGCTGGAAGAAGATAATAGTAAAACACAAGTTTTATTTGGGAGCATCCTGAAGTACCTGTCAGGGTCTACGCAAGCAACTATCGAAAGGCTATTAGAAAGTCATTAGAAAAATTATAATGTAGACAAATAGTTACTAAATTGCTAGTAGGTACAAATGTTAGTTTAGACAAGAACCATAACTTGTATATGCGCTTTCTTGTTCCTGCCGTAAAAGTCAAGAGGGAGGATGGACAATAAACAACAGAGGCCAGGTGCAGCGTTTTCTCCCCGAGAGGCACCAGCAAGGCCAGATGACTGTGGGACCAAAGAAGAGGCGCTAAGGAATCAAGCGGGAAAATTAGAATAGAGGGGGGTTAAAAGGAGAGCCCTGGATGGGGAGGGTTAGTCTCAGCAATCTATGGAATCCTGTATGCTGCTTCTCAATAAAGAAATCTTTACTGGAAACAAACTGACTCCAGAGGATTTACTGGACTTGGGAACTGAGTGTGCAGACTCTGACAGTACCTGCTTGAGTAATATTTAAGGTAAGGGTATCAGTGGTAGGATACAATTGGTGAAAATGTTAAAATCTACCTCACAATCACCAGTCACCATTGAGGGATCCACATGTTGTAAAGATGAGGAATGGTTATAAATGAATCAGGCCATATTAAATCATTTTGATTTAATGTGTATAATGTGTTAAGCATATGTGTGCCCTTTACATAGAAGTGATCTGGAAGAACCTGTTTGGTCACTGCAATAGCAGACAGACAAATATTACCTTCTGAATATTGAGTATGGGACCAGACCAGGGTATGCTGATTCTTTAAAAAGATTGTCGATGTAGACATGCAAGTTGGAACATGGTAAACTAAGAAACTACACATATTCTTTCAAATCTGCAAGCTCTTTAAATCAGCCAACAATCTGTAAATATTGAAGAGCCTTTTTATTGCTGTGATTTAATATTTAATAGACTGTAAATCCAGTAGTTGTATGCGCAGAAGGAAAATGGGTTTAACTGTATTCAGTACTTCAAATATGAAGTAATACAGTATGAGGCATAAATAATCTGTATCCGTGTCATGTAATGAGCTCAGTCTGAGAAAAAAATATGATTTAGAATTTCAAAAAAGCATCATCCATACATAGGCATTGCTGCCGCTTGACTTTGGCACTTTATAATCCAGATATAATCCTTGCTTATTTTGACATCTCCATTCTAAGAATTTATAAGCCATGCAGAAGTATGCAGAAATCTCATAGTTATTTAATGCATAAGGATTGTAGATATTGTTTTAGGATAAAATGAATTCTCTAGCCCTTCCTTCCGTTAAGGTACTTACCACAGAATCAAAAAAAAATATGCTTTAATGTGGAAAAACCTTCTACATCCACACATTATTTCCCCTTGCATATCCTCTGCCCCCAGTTGCCATAAGATCAACCATGGCACTTATAATTCCCATTTTACAATTATATTCTTTGATATTTTGCCTACTGCTATCCCATTGTTATTTTGTCAACAGCACATAGATTTATCTTCAATTTATTGCACCACTGTTTAAAATGAATTCTGAGTTATAAAAAAATAAATAGTTTTGAATATGTAATCTGAACGCTTGTACCTTGCATGCTTGCAGCATCTATTTGATCTGAAAAAAACCTCTTGCCTCTCCCCCACATAAAAATAGAAATGCATTGTGAAGTAAGGTTGCTTTTTCTTTTCACTTAAAAAGCTAGACGTATTTATTATTTTTCTTCCATGTGATAATTTTGGAAATAATGTTAAAATATCTCAAATCATCAGTTTCCATAACAAAGCAATCTGTTAGTATTTTGATGACGTTAAATTCTGCAGAAACGTCTGCAAGACTTTTCACTTAAAATACTTACTTTGAAGACATCACAGGAATTTGTGGATTACATATGCTTTGTGCTGACCTTATCCAAAAGTCATTCTAGATCAACACATTGTTTATACAAATCACTTTAGAAAAATCTACCATTGTTATAAAACTGTCAGAATTTTCTGGCTGCTTATATTTCTCTAATGTGTGCTTGTCATATATACCTTATTCTTCTTCCTCTTTCGGTGAAATCTCAAAAGTTCTTTATGTTGTCTTGACACAAAATTTACAGCTGCATATTCCAGAAGTGCCGAGAACACAAAAAGCAAGCAAACAGCCATCCAGATGTCAATAGCCTTGACATATGATACCTATAAATAGTACAGAGTAGAAGATTGCTGGTGTAAAAACATAGATAGGACGTGTAATGTCTCCAAATCTCAAGGGAAGAAGATGTGCCCAAATCATAGTCAGAGTTAGCTACATTAGAAGGGTAAAAGAGAAAAATGTATACATCTTAAAAGCAACATTGTTGGAAAGGCCTTTTACACTCAGAGCAGTATCTTTAGACTTTACCATGACATTCCATATTAAGCAGAAATATGTTAGATCACCTGAAGTAATCACCACAGTTTATTCATAGTACAAGGGAACAAACTTTGACCTGAGTAACTGAATACGTGGTACTCCGTTTATGATGCTTTATGTCTTGCATCATTCAACACAGTACAAGAATGATCAGATATACAAATCAAGTTGACATAATTGCCACAATATGTTCTCTATAAAAATGAAATTTTATTTATTTATTTACAATTTATTTATTTACTTTTTTTTAGTAACAACTTACTTTTCTTATGGCAATGGATATGAAATGGCTTGACTAATGCTACTTCTCAATAATAGCTAAGATTACAGAAGGACACACAGAGCCATATTACAAAAGTAAATAGTAATCCATACGGTATCATAAAACTTGCAGCAATAATATGCCTTTTTTAGAAAAATATATATATCTTGTAAGATGACAATAGCTTCTTTTACCTTTCCATATCCAATTAATTTCAATATAGCTATTAGAATGTAAGAAGAACAGTTTTGATGGCTATGTGTGAGAGACAATTCTCCATAATCAACCAAAAAGGAAGCATTCAGATGTGCTTACCTTTGGGAGTGAAGCTCGTGATCCCGAACTCTGTGTTGTCATTGTAAGTACAGTTGTTATACCTAGGGCCACTCTGGCTGGAGCTGCATCCATATTGATCCAGAATGACACCCATGACAGTATGACAATCAAGAGACTGGGAATATACATTTGAATGAGATAATAACCCATCTGCCTTTCCAGATGGAATCGAACTTCAATGCAGGTAAATTTGCCTAGTTATAATAGAAAAGAACTGTTAGAGGAACCAGACATATTTCTTTATCAGATGCATTTGATACAATGACAGAATAACGTTAACTATGTTTTGCTTGTAATGTATTATAACATTCTTCGCTAATTGTTCATTCATTCATTCATTCATTCATTCATTCATTCATTCATTCATTCATTCATTGTATCTCTACTCTACAACTCCTATAGTTCTCATTCAGAATCCTGGAAGAAAAAAGAAAGAGCTTTTAATGACCTGCTTGTGAATTTCAGTCAATGTGATTAAGCCATTTTTGCTTGGAATAGCATGCTTATAACTGTCAAATTGCATGGTTATAATGATCAAACTCTGTGTAAGCAACCTGACTATATCTAAATTCTACACAGTACCCAAAGTTAGGCATATGAGGCAGAATATCCTACAAGTATTTCCAGGATGGTTCCAGATTTAATTTTACATAGAATGTATCCATTTAAATGACTTTAAATCAAATAACATTATTTTTAAGGGGTTTATTGTAAACATAATTAAGGATGGATCCACTTCAGTAATAATGTTAATAATTAATAATTGGCTGCCTAAAACTCACTTTCCTCTGTAGGGTTGTAGGGTTGATGCTAACAACAAACAAGAGGAATGCAAAAATACATGCAAAATATAATTCAAAAATTTGGTGAGTTTCTTTGAAATCAGGACACTAATCAACATGTGACTATTCCTATTTATTACATTATGATCATTTTCTTTAATCAACAGTGGGAAAAGCACAGCTGTTCCCAGTGAACATAAAGATGCTTGATTTCCTGTTTTGATAAATATCCAGTAGCAGTCCAGATCTAAACCATTTTTATATGAAAAATAAGCCAATAAGGGAGCAGCAGCAGAATCATTACTGCATCATAATGACATAGAAGTTAGAAAGCTCTTTTCCTGAATCAGCATTCTCTGTGGTTTAAAAATATTGTTATTTACACATTATGATCATCTTTAAAGTCCCTGACTCTGGAGGTAGCAAATTAAAAAATAAATAAATGAAAGTGTCCCAGTAAAAAGAATAATGTATTTGAAACTGAGGACAAAACCTTCAAAATACTATAAAACAGGACTCTCAAGAATGCAACCTATAATGTTTTGCCTAATTTTGTTTGTATTCATGCAAATTCTCTAATTTCTACAATTTTCACAAACAAAAAATTATGCCTTGAGTTTATTTATTTCACAATACTGGATTGTGTATGGTCTAATATTTCATAGTTAATGTTATCACAACATTATGTGACAACCATGATGCCTATTATGAAACTCTTCTCTTACATGTAAATATTCCCTGGCCAAGAATCATTACTGCCCTGTGATTACATACATGTTTGAATATATTGTTGGAGAACAAAGAGCTACAAATGTTCTTTCATTTGTCAAAACATTGAATAGTTTTCTCACCCGTATTGTAGAATTTGGTGCAGTAACAAAGATCTTTATCTTCCTTCAACAAAAACTGTGGCAAAGTGAGTCCTTCAGCTACTTGTACAGCACCATTTTCTTGCCATTCAAATACAAGATCATTCATTGTATAACCAACTAGGAAAGAAAGTAAAAAATGTTGAATGAAAATTACATGCATTTAGTGCCAAATATTTATCCAAATTAAACAAGATACGTAGGATCATAAAGAATTTTGTCAGATAAAAATCTCTGTATCATTTACGTATGGACCTTATAAAATTATGACTTAAAGTGTATTAATTTCTGGAGTGATGTATAGATTCTGTACTAGTCATGTAATATTATCTGCTGTATTAATTCTGATGCAGAAAAAGACAAGCTTTTACCTTGATGGAGGTGATTTGCCAATAACCTTACCATATACTTAAAAGCAACCTGATCCAACTAATGATATAGTATAGAAAGGTAGCATTATTGTGATGATAAGTCACATGTAAAATTTAATTATAATTAGACCAATTCAAGGCTAACAGTCCATTAATCTTAATAGTGATGATGTTAGAGATGTACATTATTTTGGGATGAATTCTGAACTGCCTCTAGGTGATTTTTACTAATAGGGATCACAAGTTCCCCAAAAGCAGTAGAGGAAGTTCTAAATCACTGAACTAGACCCAGATATTCTAAAAGTGTTATTAAATGGGCCCTATAAAATATTGCTAACAACAAAACTGCAGGAACTACAGAGAGCCAGTTTGGTGTAGTGGTTAAGGAACTGGCCTAGAAACCAAGAAATGCTCGAGGTTTTACAATCCAGATCTCAGCAACAAATGGAACCAAAACAGGCAGTTGTACAAGCTGGAGTGAAACAGGCAGGGGCTTCAAATATCACACTACTAACTTTCAGTGGATAATGGGAAACTCAAGGAAGCTTCAGAAAGATGCCTATTTTTCCTTTATTGCTTATACAAAGGCTTTGGAATGTACAGACCACAACACATTGTAAGTACCCCTTAGAAATGTGGGCATACCTGGCCACTTGTCGAAGAATTTGTATACAGGTAGTCCTCAACTTACGACCATTCATTTAACAACCATTGAAAGTTACAACAGTGCTGAAAAAAGTGACTTATGACTGGTCCTCACACTTATGACTATTGCAGCATCTCCATGATCACATGATCAAAATTCAGGCGCTTGGCAATCAGCAGGTATCTACAATGGTTGCAGCATCCCAGTGTCACATGGTCACCATTTGTAACCTTCCCAAGGGCTTCCAACAAGCAAAGTCTGTGTGGGAAGCCGGATTCACTTAATGACTGCATGATTTCCTAGCTACTGCAGTAATTCACTAAACTGCAAAAAAGGTCATAAAATTGGGCATGATTCACATAACTACCACGTCACTTAGCACTTGAAGTTCCAATCCCAATTGTGGTCGTAAGTTGAGGATTACCTGTAATGGCTAGGAAGCAACTATTAAAATAGGCTATGGAGCAAGTAATGTGTTCAAAATTGGGAAAGGATTGCATCAATCTGTGTAATGGAAGGCATGTGTAAGGACGATACTGGAATGGAGGATCAAGGTTATCAGGATGGAGGGGGCGCATTCCTGGAGAGGTTATAGGGCAAGTGCTTCCTCGGCCTGCAGCAGAACCGTGAGATGAAGAAGCTGAGACTAGCCCCTCCCTCGAGTCTCACAGGGTATATCCACTAGTTGCTTTAGCATAGGTTTAGTCTGGTGAGATTCTGTCTATTAGGTGCAAGCTAATAAAGGAACCATACTGGACCAGACTGCCTCGTTGTTATTCTTGGGCTGGGCCTGACAATCTGCATATAATCACATTTATTTAACTTATATGCAAAATATATCAAAATGCTGGATTAGGAAGAACTGAAATTGAAATTAATGTTAATGATACCACAATGATACCTAGGAATGAGGAAGACTCAAGGAATTTTTTGTTGAAGGTGAAAGAAGCAAGTACAAAAGCTGGTCTGCTGCTCAGTATTAAAAAATAATTAAGATTTTGTCAAGAAGAAATGTCGACCCAGTACAAGGGACAGAGCAAAAATGGAAGAATATTCCTAAACTTTATTTTGCTAGGCTTAAAAGTTCACAGGGGGATGGTGTCTGTGGCCATGAAAAAGAATCATCTGCTTCATGGAAAAAAAGTCTATGATTGATCTAAACAAAATATTAAAGTGCAACGACATCATACTGACAACAACAATATGTATTGTCAAGGCTATGATTTTATCAGTTATAATATATAGCTGTGAAAATTGGATCATCAGAAAGCCTGAACAAAAAAAAATGATGTGTTTGAATTGTGGTGCTGAAGAAAATGGTTGAGAATAACAGCATGAAAAACAAAAATTCAGTACTAGATAAAAGAAAACAGACAACTCACTGGAAGCACTAATAGCAAAACTAAAGCTCAACTATTTTGTACATATAATGTGAAGTCAAGAGATATTGAAAAGACGCTGATGCTTGGAAAATTGAAAGCAGTTGAAAGAAAGGCTGACAGAAGACAAAGTGGCTAGATACTCTCACAAGCATAAGCTTACAATGACATATGAACATGTTTTTTCCCCCCTTTGTCGTATTTCTTTCACTTTTCTGTTAAAGCACTTTCTATATGTTTTTTCTTTTTCTTCTTCTTTTCAATTATAAAAAGGAAATAAATAAACAAAACAAGCTCACAAGCGCTCAGTGAAACTGCTACTGATAGACACTCCTGGAGAAGTTATTCCATTGGGGCAGAAAGAACTGAACGACAACTGCCCTTCAGATCCACCCCATCTCCTAGTTTTGTATGCAACCCAGTGATGATCTAGATGTTTTCCTCAGCTATAAAGAGACAGAAGAAATTGCCTTGTTCTTCTGAAAGAATATATGGAACAAGACAAACGTTTTATCTAATCGTGTTGGGTTTTGCATTGAGGTATATATAATGCAGGTACACAACAAAGTATATCGCAAAACAACCACAAAAGGGAAAACAGAATTTGTTTTAAAAATGCCCTGGAAATGCCTTTCACATCTTCTTTCAAAGCATCCTCCACATACAATATTCTATTCAGGATGAAGCATGTAAAGTTTCATAATGTTTTACATACTTTAGCTTTTGTTCTTGCAACAGCAACAACAAAAATTGTACAATTTTCATTCATCTGACTCCATCAACATACTTTTAACATTTCTGCTCCTAGAAAAAAATCTCAAAGAATACTACTTAATGGAACAGTTATGTAATACATTGGTTCAACATCCCTTCCCCACCCCCACCCCCATTGCAGTTAGAAAGTACTTGTGAATCCCCTCATTCTGGTTAGAATAACTTTCAGTTTCAAAGCTACAGCTTTCCTATCCTCCCTCCTCCCTGAATTTTCATTATATGGAGAGCTTTGTGAGAAATGTTATATTCATTTCAAAGGAGATCCAAGGGAATCCAGGTAATTATGAGCCAGACAGCTTGGTGTTTGTTCCAGACAAAGGGGTAGAACTGGTACTCAAAGAAGAAAAAAAACATTAGACATAAAGAGCAATAAGTCTTGCTGAAAGAACAGCAGCGTGGATTCTGCAAAAGTAAATCCTGCCTTACCAACCTTTTCAAGGATGAGTTTCGTTTTGTTTTTTGAAAACATCAACAGAAATGTTGCAGTTAACCCTGTCAACAATGTGAACTTGGATTTTCAAAAAGCCTTGGACAAAGTTCTTTATCATTTTTTAAATAATATTTTCGTTAAAAGTTTTAACTACAATAATAAAAGATAATACAAACTAAAAAGAAAAACAGAAATAATAAAAGGTGCAAAAAAGCAAAAAAAGAAGGTAAAAGTTGAAAGAGAAAGGAAAAGAAAAGAAAAGAAAAAGAAAAAAAAACCTAATAGAGTGACTTCCCACCCTCATGATGACAAGTATAAACCATTTCACCTCCCCTTATTTAACAAATATAAAGTTTTTGATCCCGTAACTCAGTTCTTAACTATAGGCAAGTCCAGTAAATGTCTTTTTCAATCCAGGTGTCAGCAAAAAGTCCAAACAAAGCCCTAAAATAATCACATTCATTAACAAATATAAAACTCATCATTCCATATCTCAACTCTTAACTGTAAGTAAATGCACACAATGTCTTTTCCAATCCAGATGTCAGCAAGTCCAGAAAGAATCCCCCAAAATAACAACATATCCCATTTGAACCCTGATCAAATAAGCCAACATTATATTCCTTCTTTTTACATAAAATGATCTTGCTCTTGAATCCATTTGAATGATCATTATCCCTGGTCTTGAATTTCTTCAAAACTTCAAAACAAGCCTCTTTTGTAAGTCCAGCAGGAAGAAATTATTCCAATTACTCTCTTGAATTGGCATTTTTATTTCTTTCTTAATTTTTAGACCCTCATTTGATTTTTTTTTTAATATCCAGTGATAAATTCTTATTCATGTTCTCCATAATCATGTCATCTTCTGGTGTAACAACTTCTTCTGGAACAGGGTATTCATAAAAACACACAATATAGCTGACAATGTTGTTTCAAAGTCCCATTGCCATTCCTCAACAATATCTCTGAATGCCATTATAAGTTGCATATCTTGTTATGTCTCCAATATTGAAAATAATATTTTTTTCCATGAAACTGAATTTATTCTTTAAAATTAACTTCAAAGTCTTAATATTCAAAATCAAATATTCTAACTTTTTCTGAGCCCTTAATCTGTTTAAAACTTTCTATAACCAAAACCTTGTCTTGCTTTTTGCTGTTTATTTTGAATTCTTAAAGCTTATAAAGATACATTTTCATTTTCTTATATTGAAAGTATTCACCCGGTATTTCCAGTCTTGTCATTTTGAAGGTGTCTAACTTCTTTAAAGCAGATAATAGGCAATTTCCAAGGTGATTAGCAAAGGAAGTACAAACGTAGTGTCCTTTGAAGGCTCCGACTGCGGCTGCAGCAAGAATGGCCAATTCCCTTGTCTCCCGGTTCTCCCACCCTCCTGAAATCACTGCCTTGCAGTGTCCTCATAAGGAGTAACCATATGAAGCACAACATAGGCAATCTCACATCTTCTCTTTCTCTAGAGAGGGTCTAAGGAGCTGACCTACTGACCTACTTGTCAGCTCCTTGTTCTTAGCTGTAATTGTTGGCTCCATGAAGCATGGGACCATCTTCTTCCCCAGAAGTTGACAAAGTTCTTTATCAAAAGCTTTTGGGTTAACTTAGAAGTTATGGGATAAGAAGGCCTATCACTTGATAGATTATTAACTGGTTAAAAGCAGAACACACGGAGGAGGAATTAATGGACAATTTTGTCAATGGAAAGAAGTAAGAAGTGGGATTTCATAAGGATCTTCCTGAAACTGGTGTATTTTAACTTGTTCATAAATTAACTTGCCTTAAAAGTAAACAGTAAGCTGGCCAAGTTTATGGATGACATTAAGCTACTCAGAGTGGTAGAAACCAAAAGTATATGGAAAGGAAGTCAGCAGAACTGACTTGAAAATGTTTAAAATACTTGTAAGTTTATCTAGGAGGAGTGACAAGGAAAAATGGAATTTGTATGTCATAATAATGAAAAGTCATGTTCGTTTCCTATTTCAATTTATTAAGGCATCAGTAGTGTGTAGAACAGCTGCAGTGTTTTGAGTTGATAGTTCCAGGCCATTCAGAGAATTAGAAAAGAAAGCACAGAACAAGCAAGTCCTACCAGAATATTTAGTTTATTCAAAATAAGTCACTGGTGACAAATGCAAATAATTATTATTATATCAGATAGCAAGCGAGTTAACAGCAATGGTTTTTTATTTCAAACACAAGAAAAACCTGTAATTCAGAATAAAATATTAAGACAATACACACACACACACACACACAATAAATTCTGACTACAGCTGGAGTCATAGTCATTCAAAAATAATTAGTACAAAATTTAGGTATAACAGTGAAAGAATATAAGTGAAAAAAAAAATAGAGAAAATGCAATTAAAATAAAATAAAATAATGTCTACAGAGATTCTCAGAGGAAACATGTCTAGGCCACAGAGTTACCATTAACTGTATTTCCCAAACTATAAAATGAAGGATATCTACAACAAAAGGAGGCGAGGAAAGAAAATAAACCTGTCGAGCCTTCAGACATTGAACAGTTGTGTGGATGGGTGAAAACTGGTAGGAAGCTAGACATGAGCTCCCATAATGATAACTGGGACCTACGGATGATGATAATCAATAGAGTACTTTTAGGTGGATTTGTCAGGATGCAGGTGATTCTTAAGGAGTTACCTAATGGGTAAAAATTAATGGAGAAAATGGAAGTTGTCTAGAATGGGAGAGGGCTGGATTAAAAAGAGCTTTTTAAAGCCAAGCACAATGTGCTCCCATCTGCTTTATTACAGGGCAGATTCACCTAAACACCACTAAGAGAATGCGTCTATCCATGCGTCTCTGCTATCTACGTAAGGATTATATACTGCCCCTGCTGCAATATCTCTCAGGAAGGACAGAAATGTATTACAGTCATCTTCTTCTTTCGGACTCTAACCATGCTACCCTCAATACAGAAGCCAAATATTCTGTGGCTGCAGTGAAAAAAAGGCAACTGTTGCAAATGTGACAAATCTGTGAGCTTGGATTCATACCACTAATTTTATTTTATTGGTGTTATCTTTCTGGGTTTATTTATACAATAAATAAATAGTATTATATTTTGATGCTGATTTGGTTTGGTTTGATTTGATTTGAGGATGGCTAGGAAGTGTTTGACAGTGGGTATGAGTTAAATAAATAAATAAATAAATAAATAGCCGTGGGTAAACTGATGTGACAACATCCACATAGAGGCATGATTATAGCAAACTCAACCACAGATCAGGTCGTTTGTCTTGTTGGTAGTTTATATTGTAATGGAGGTTTTGCTTCCTCTTTTAACTCTTTCTTATTTATAGTCCTTGGATTTCTTGTGGGATTGCTTAAGTGGTTCATTCTTGCCTACATAATAAAAGCTGACAATTATGTTTGATGGAGGTTTGACGTTAAGGGAATCAAAAGTGATGTCTTCCTTGTCCCAGTGATATATGGCTTAAGAGTTTATAGCCAGCCCATCCCCAAGGCTATTGGAAAATGTAATGAGAAGATTAAATAATTGTTCATGGTGAGTTGTACAGGTTCAGCATACTCCTGAGCCCTGATTGTAAGAATTTGCCATCAGTAGTGTCAACGCTAACAGTGTTGGTCAGGTTGAGAGAACAGAGCATAACTGCTATTATATGATTTGCTGCCCCACTCTCTAAATTGTACCCTCAGTTTGGATCAAGGTTTGTGCAAACCTAATACTGTGTTCAAACTAGGAAGTCAGAAACACTGATTACATGGAACAGTTGCCTTATGTAATAAAATTGATGGCATTATGCATGAGAAGGAGTCTAGCAGGCCTGTCTAGTTGGAAAAGGATCCCACTTTGCAGGAAAAAATGAGTGCCTTCAATGGTGTCTTTAATTACATCCTGTGTACAGCAATTCTAGTAGCAATGTGGAATAAAGATAATATGAAAAAGGACACAAGGCTGACCTTTTCAACTAAGATTGTGTATGTATCTGCCCTCAAGTTTTCCCATTTACATTGCTAATTGCTGGCTCTTGGTAAAACAGTGGCATATGTAGCAAAGGGATCTTGGCTTAAGGTAATGTTATCAGAACTACAAAGTCATCCTGAACATTAAGAGCAATAGGCATAAGCTTGCCTAGAGCTCTTCCTTGAAGCATCTTATTAACTCAAAAAAAGTCTGGGCTTGTTTCTCCTTTTTCCATTTTTTCCTGTATACAAGTTGCAAAAGGAAGATGATTTATTTCTCCATTCCCAAGTGAAGAACCTGGGGAAAAGGTGCTTCTCATTAACACATATCTGTGTGAATGCTACATCTCGTAGCACTGTTTTATGTGCTATTCACTTGTTGCTATGTATGTATATCCTGTCTGTCCCAGAAGGTGAATGGTCACCATGCCACCAATATATCACATGATGCCCCAATATATCACATGTTCTCTATTGAACAAATAAAAATAAGGTTGGATGTGGAGGCATCCACTTGAATGGATGCCTCTATTCACTTGAATATTGAATATTATGTGAATTGTATTCTGAATACAATTATGTGAATTGTATGAGGGTGTAATGATAGTATAAGTTTTCCATGCATTATTTTAAATTTTACTGCTTTGTCCTCACACTTTAATGAATCCCTTTGTTTCTTTTTGTTGACATATAGCTGTAACAATTGAAAAATAATTTTTCTTTGGGATGAAGAGTCTTACTAGCTCTGCACATGCTTGAATTTTCTTTGCTCAATAGTCTATATAAGATCCATGAAACTTTGAGGCTCTTTGTCTGTTTGGATGAAGGAAACGAGTGACTTACTGTAACCTGCTAACTTTGGGAATAAACAATTGTTTGGGTCCTGTCCAGCTGTCAGCATTTCTTGGATGTGTTTTCCACCACACTGTATGTGATGGAAGTTTCAGTGTAGTTGCCCTTGGCAACCAGAATCCCTTAAAGACTGCAAATGTATTTCAGGATCAGTCTGATCTGTAGGGTAGCAGGAATCACTAGAAATGTATGTCTAGCTCTTTGTCTCGGGGCTGTACTTGTTTTCTGGTTGATCCATCTTCTTAAACCTTGATGGCTATGTCTACCTCATTCCCCAAAATCCAGATCTAGAGCATTTAGGTAATTGGGTATCACAAAATAATGTTCACTGTTGTAATTTCATGTCCCTCTACTTAAGGAATACCAATAGTAATGTTATTAACAATATTACTTAGTGTTGTATTGGACAAATGCTATAGTGGGGATGTGCAAAACAATCCATATAGCATCATGGAATGGATATGATTGTGTAGCATGGACATACAAAATACCATTGATGAGCAACATACCATCGATCAGCCTGCACTGTCCCCAGACTTCAGTTACCTGTTGTCTGCAGGTCAATCTTTCAGGGAAAACTCAATCTCCTTTGAAAAGTTACACTGTACCTGCTGTGGTTGTGTTGGCACTGATTTCCTATGCAGATGTGAGAACTAGTTGTACTCTATTATACAAGGGTGGACCAACACATCCAAAGTGGGTACATTGCACCAAATGATTATGAGACTGGTATGGTCATACTTTCCCTCTCTATGACATGATTTTGTTCAGGAGATGCATGAAATGTGACTACAAAGAGAAGCTTTTCTTAGGGAATGCCTAAGAAAATGTGGGTAACCTATCTGCACCCCACAAAACCTATCTTTGCTTTTAATATAACTGGTAGTCTTATGCAAAGGCCTGAATTATATCATCTTTAACATTTACTCAAGACCTATTGTTTTTTAGCTTTATTTTTTAAATTCTTTCTGTTTCTACAGCATTCATGTTTGCCAACATTTCTTTTAAATAACTATATACCACCTTCTTGACTTTGCTTAGTCATATACTGTAAACTAAGTATACAATAGAATAAATAATGTTTTTCCACTGTAAGTAATTATTCACAAAAACCTCAATTTGATTAGATATTTGCTCTATAGTTCTCTAATTCACAATGTCTTATTTGTAAGGTTTGCTGCATTCGGTGCTGAACAGAACCTCGCGAGGCACAGGTTCAGACGAAAGGTAGTTTATTCAGGCATAATGCATGGCGGTTACAGAGAAAGCCAGGATTGGCTTGGCGTGGCTCCTTACAGTTGTTTTATAGGGTTTCCCCCTTGACCTGCAGTTACCCCTCAGTTCCGCCTCTTGCCCTTGCCCTGGGCTGCCCATCTGTTCGTGGCGATCTTCCTTCCCCTCACCTTGATGGCAAATTCAGCCAGTTCCTATTGTGCTCTGATCTGCTACTTTTGTCTTTCCTGCCCTTGCATTCCTGGGGTTTTTCTTGTGGTTGTTTTAATCTGGGTTTGAATGCCCGCTGATTGCTGCGTTCCCGGCGTATCGTAAGCCGGAATTGCCTGGGGCGCCTGGGAAGCCGGCTGTGCTACAGTGTTGCTGCTTCTAATTGCCCACCCCCTGCCGGTAGTTAACTTGTGGTTTCATTGTTTACTTGGCCTGATTACCTTTCGCCTGAGGTGGTGAAACTGACCAATGGCTCTTGGCTACAGTGTGCGCTAGGCTGAATCTGACATTATTTGAGTTCTGCTCTTCTTCAATTTAATTTTTTTTTGCAATTTACTATTTAGGCACATGTTCCAAAGTAGTTTTGCTTTATGTCTGAAACTCAGTGAATCACTAGGCATTCTGCTGTGTTTAAAAAATATTACTGTTTTGTTAACTATACTATTTATACTACTTCCCAGCACTGCAACCTTCAGCATGCCTTCAGGAGAGGCAAAAACATGAGGCTCTGTCTAAAGATTAACAGTCCTTAAACTAATTCTATCCTAGATTCTTTAAGATGACCTTAACTACACTGTGAAAAAGTGGAAAACAAGTGGATGTTAGTGTTTGTGTTAGTTTTTTTTTTTTAAACCAGTTTGGTTGTTTCAATCTGTTTGGAAGATGTTAATAGTCATTCATTCATTCATTCATTCATTCATTCATTCATTCATTCATTCATCTTCATTCAACATTAAGTTTCTCACACATGCATGTAACTATAAAATATATACACCTATCCTGATCAAGTGAACAGCTGATCTCCAGTTTCGGTGACAGAAGTAACTCAATTAATTAACTTCTTGAAGGAGGGTAAGGCCCCAGGTTTTGACTATGTCCTACCTGAGACAATTAAAATGAATTCAAATTGGTGGGTGCTTCTCCTCACATTCCTATTTACATTTATTGATCAAACTGGCCATCTTCCAGATATATGGGTTCACAATAATCATACCAGCAAGAATGCCCAATGAATTATAAACCCATTAGCCTTTTGAGTGTGGTTAGCAAAGTATAAACACTTAAATCACAACCTACAAGATTGGATAGAAAGTATAACTGGGCATGAACAATCAGCAATTTAAAGACAGGAGGTCAATGATAGTTCATATTTTCGTTCTTCACCATTTTATACAAAAGGATGCTCAGAAAATGAAATCCTCCCTGTATGTAGTTTTTTAAGATTTTAAATCTACCTTTGATTCAACATCTAGAACTGTCCTTTGGGAAAAACTTAAAAATATATCTATTTATAGTTGCCTTTCTTTTTCTGCTGTAGAATTTATATTTAAACACTTTCTAGGAGTTAGGTGTAACTCACCTGAGTCCCCTTCTGGCACCATATCCATGCAAAAAGGAATTCATCAGGGATATATCCTAGCTCAATCTTTGTTTAATCTTTGTTTTAAATATTTTGTTTAATTTTATGATGAATATTCTATATCATCCTATTTTTCTTGCTCCCAAAAAAACAGGGTGTAAGGTCCCGATACTTGTTTACACAAAAGCTGCTGCTATTATATTGCAAGTCCCTATGGAATTAAAAGAGCAATAACAGCCATACTTCATTATAACAAGCGAAATAATCTGGTTCTTAATTTCAAAAAATTAAAAAATCCTGTTTTTTACCAGGAGAGTGAAACAGCAAAGCTGGATAACAGAGGGAAATAGAATGGACCTTCAAATGTCCTGGGCTGGTTTTCTACTCCAAAGGGACTTTGAGACTACATCATGATTATGTAGCATAGTTAGCCTCCAGTTCAAAAACTGCTATTAAGTGCTTCTTCTTACTAAAGGTAGACAACTAATACCAGCTGCTGCATTAAAACTTTCTGAGACCAGATTTTTGGCCCAAACACTAAATGGGGTGCAGGTGGCAATTTACACCAAGACGGACAAACTGGTCTAAGTGCAAACAAAATTATTGAGAGCCATATTTGCTATCCTGATGGGACAGCCATTACCCAAGGTTAGTTTGGATACAAGAATGCTTAAAATTCAGGTATGAGTTTGGAGTCTGATGGCTAATTATTGGCTGAAAAATAAATGTTTTCCCCTCAGGCTTGCCACCTTTCCCTCAAATTAGAAATTGCTGGTACAGCAGAAGCTTGCATCATATGAGTTTTAGCCACCATTTTTAATGTCATTAAGATACAATCAGGCTAAGAAAACATTAAGCCAAAGACTGAATGATATGGAGCATCAGGCTGAGGTAAATAGGTTGTCCCAGAATAATAGAATTTGGGTTGTTAATTTATATGGGAACCAGCACATTATTTATGCATTCTCACTTTTCCCAAGCTGAGAAAGCATTATTTAAAGCTAGGCATAACATCTCATGAGAAATGCCAGGCTGGAAGAATCACAAGCCGGAATTAAGATTGCAGGGAGAATCATCAACAACCTCAGATATGCAGACGATACCATCCTAATGGCAGAAAGTGAAGAAGAACTAAAGAGCCTCTTGATGAGGGTGAAAGAGGAGAGTGCGAAAGCTGGCTTGAAACTCAACATTAAAAAAACTAAGATCATGGCATCTGGACCCATCAATTCCTGGCAAATAGATGGGGTAGAAATGGAAGCAGTAACAGACTTCATTTATTTGGGTTCCAAGATCACCCCGCAGATGGAGACTGTAGCCATGAAATTAAAAGACGCTTGCTCCTTGGGAGGAAAGCTATGGCAAACCTAGATAGCATATTAAAAAGCAGAGACGTCACCTTGCCGACAAAGATCCGCATAGTCAAAGCTATGGTTTTTCCGGTAGTAATGTATGGCTGTGAGAGCTGGACCATAAAAAAGGCCGAGCGCCGAAGAATTGATGCCTTTGAACTGTGGTGCTGGAGAAGACTCTTAAGAGTTCCCTGGACTGCTATGAGGTCAAACCAGTCAATCTTAAAGGAAATCAACCCTGATTGCTCATTGGAAGGATTGATAATGAAGCTCAAGCTCAGATATTTTGGTCACCTAATGCGAAGAGAGGATTCTTTGGAAAAGACCCTGATTCTGGGAAAGATTGAAGGCAAAAGGAGAAGAGGACGGCAGAGGATGAGATGGTTAGATAGCATCACTGAAGCAATGAGCATGAAACTGAGCAAACTCAGGGAGGCAGTGAAGGACAGGAAGGCCTGGCGCAATATGGTTCATGGGGTCACGAAGAGTCGGACATGACTTAACGACTGAACAACAACAACAACAACAGGCATAACATCCTTCTGTCTGCATTGCTGCAAGACAGGTATGCTAACATTTCATTAATTGGGCATACATGAACATCTCATGTCACTCTTCTCCACAAGTTTTAAATTAATAAGAGGAGATGCCATACTTGATCTTAGCAAAAAGGTCAAGACATCATTTGGCATAAGCATGAGTTTGGATAAGAGCACATGCTGGTTAAATTGGCATTCTTCCATGAAGTCCTAGACCCATTGACACTATTAGATAAGTTACTCAACTTGGAAGAAGATTTTGAAGGTGAAATGCCAAAATATTAGCTCATCTATAACAGCCTTGCATTCATTGGGTTTTCCCAAAGCTAAAGAAGTTGCTAAACAGAAAACAATGCATATAATGTTTTAACACATTGTCTTCAGCCTTACTGGGAAGAAGATATCAGTGTATTCACTACACAGAGAGACTTTGTCCCTGCTATTCAAGAGCAGTAGAAGCTGTGAACCATGTGGTGCTGTTCAGCCAATGTCATACCTTTGCCAAGTAATGTAGGGATTTAGTCTTAAGCATTTCACTCTTCAGTTCTCTAATACTTATATTTTCATACTACTTTCCTCCCTAATTTAATCAGTGATATTTATGTATTTCCATTTCTAATTTATAGACCCTACTACAAAATTGTATGCTATTGTGGTTAGTGTTCGTAATCAAGATGTATTGTTCTGATATATAAGATAATATATCTAGACAGTAGCTTATAAAAATGATCAACAACTGAATAATTTATATTTCTGCTCCCTAACTAATGAGTTCCCTATAACCAATGGGGACATTCAGTGTTAGGAAACATTCTTCTCTACTAATGTTATGCAGTCTCTAATGTTTGGTCCTTCCAATCATTATTCCCCAACTGAGTGACCACTAAATGCACTGAGACTTCAGCTTACCAAATTCCCTACCTCTCTGGCTTGGAATCCTGGGAGCTGTAGAAGAATAATCTGAACATGGAAAAAGAAACTTCCTGCACTTGAAAGTTCATATTATCACAAATAGTAGTAGTTAATGTATCACATGACTTTTTTGTGAATTGATTAATTTTATACTTACAGCTTTCCAGCTGCATTATACAGGTCTGGACATCCATTGGGAAATTTTTGAGATCCATTGGACAGGAAAGTATTAAAGTCAACCTGAAAGAATGCAAAGCAAATAGACCAAAAAGAATATTTTCCTCACATATATTTTCTTGCACCTATCTATGCAAGGAAACTAGTAAATCCAGCATATGTGTATAAATAATGTAAAATAATATGCTAAAATTCATTTAAGTGCTTAAAGAATAATATAAATTGTCTTTATATTAGTCTCCAAGTACTTGGAACTGATTTTAAAACTGCAATTCTATCAATCTTTTTTAGAAACAAACCTCATAAAATCAGTGAAGCTTACTTATGAATAAACGTGCCTGGGCTTTATATTTTTACAGTATTCTCTTAATGCAATTTGTGCTTATGTTCAGTAATATAGACATTATAAACTAATCCTATCTCTCTTTCTTAGTGGTTTGTGAAATTATTACTAAAACAACATATTCAGTCTTTCAAATAACAGCCATCTGAACCATTTCTGCTACAAAGAAAATCAATCCTTCCTTTCAAGTAAGAGCTGAAATATTATCCTCTGTTCACTGTAGATTTAAAAATCTGAAACAATCAATGGAAAAATTTTGATAGAGAATAGAGGATATAAAGAACAAATGATTAGAAACCCAAATCCAGAAACATTTTGAAAAAATAAATATCTCTGAACAGGCACAGGAGTATTGAAGAAGTATTATTCAAAATCAATGTGGGTTTTACATTACAACCCAATCTACAACATGTGTATTTTGCAATGTCTTGTATGATAATAAACTGTAGCTTAAACTTCATGTATCAAGTGAAGCTATGGAATATTTAGGGAAAAGGAGGAACTTTTAAATAATGTGTGTATTTAAATGTCAGCCTGTTGATAGCCACAAACATAGATGGCTTTCAGCAGGAGTATGCAAATTGGCTTTGTATGACGACTGATAGTCAGGAACTCTTTAAAGGAAGAGTTGGGGGGATTTGAGAAATAAAAACCCCTACTAAGGTTTTTGCTCCCCTTCCAAAAAAATGCAGAAAATTCTGAATATTGTGGCTGCACCTACTATTGAGGATTCTGGGGGTGTAAAAGAAATGCTGATGGTTGCTGGAATGCCCATGTGTGCTTCTTGTTTACATCATGATTACACAAGTTAATGGAGAAAAATTGCCCAATTCTCCCAAGAACAAGAGTGTAAAAATTATGACTTTTATTATCACAAGATATTCCTCCCATACCTGAGTTTTTACTCAGTTAACTGAAAGGTAGAATTAGTAAATTTTATATTTAGCAAAGTTCTGTCCTTTTGCTTTCAAAATTAAAATTGATAATAAGATTTTGAGGCTCAATTACACTTTTCATATAATTTATGAATTGGAATCAATCCTCAGTAATTGCAGAGACCATTTTATATCTTGAAAACAAAGTTATATTCTTATATATATTGACGTAAACAATCTACAATCTATAAAAGCCACAATCATTATCTTAAATGGAATTTAGATTGCCCTGAAACCGTGCCATAACCTCATATTCCTGCACTAAGCAATTTACCTGATAGAATAAAGAACATTTCCATTTTTAAAAATTCGTAGCAATTTGTTGTCGGTGGTTACTTCATGAAAATTGGCACCCTTTTCATTGGCAAAAAATAAATCAGGTTTCCAGATTGAATCCAGCATAGATGGATCTAAATCTAAAGAGTCATCTGGATATTCACTATAAGCAAGGCGTGGATCATTCCAGTTCTGACGGAGAAAGATGTTCACTCGATAATCCTAAAGAAAAAGCAAAAAATGAAAACAGAATAGCTCTTTTGATTGTTTTGTTTAATGGAACAATATGTATTTGTCTGATTAATGTAAACAAATTCTTTAGCCTTATACATATTTTAAAGATATACTTTTAAAATACTAAGCATATTATTGTATGAAACCTAACCGCACTGAATGAGCACATACTGATCTCCATTTTCCCCAGGAATTTGTATAGAAGCAAAGTTCTCAAATGCTAGAGAATATATTGTCTAAATGATTGACAAATGCATTGTTTTGTATAAACACAGAGCAGAATATTTACAAGTAATTTCACGTTCCTGTAAAGTGGTTATTAAATAAACCTTACATTCACTCTTCTCTTCTCTTTTCCTTCTGCATTTATGAGAAAGAAGTAAAGTCTACCTTCTTAAATTAACAGAGTAGTTGATTGGGCTCAGATATTGTTCCAAGCCATTAATTTACTTAACCGTCTTTTACTAAAATAAGCCGATTTTGCTGGGTTCATGCAACACGCAAAGCTACAAACAAGCAAGCCTCCTTTTAGTTGCATTACAAGCCCATTCTCTTTTTATAGCGTGTGTATATCTGTGTGTGTATGAAGTTCTTAATAAGACTTTGGAAATAAGTTTGGGACAGGTGAGAAAAATATGCTTTGATACCTGGATATTTGCTAGGATTTCTTCAAGAGGGGAAATAATGGATCTGATTTCCAGTGGTCTAATAAGTAATTAGGAGTGCAGAGCCCCAGGTTCAAATTACAACCGCTATGAACTATTTCCATTTTTTCTGAATGTCGTGTCAAGGCAGGAGAGGGAAGAGGGTGAAGAGGAGGAGGAAGCTACAGCTGACTGATTTAGGAAATCTGCCACCTTAAGCCACTTAGAATCATAACCTACCTCAAAATGTGGGCACTGAGTGCGTGCAGTGGGGGAAGCTGCTTGGAAATAAAACTGGTTAAAATGAAATGAACCAGTAACTTTCTTTTCCAAATTAAGCAGTCTAGGCTATTTTAAATCTTGCATGTATAATTGGTTGTCCATTTGCAAAACCTTTTCAACTGTGTTTCCTTATTTTTAATTATTATAGTTAGTAATAATTCATAACCTTTTTTTAATTATTATGCCTTAATATAATCAATCATGGATGAAATCTGTGTGGTCACTAAGTGTAGCACCAACATGATGGTACATAATCAATCAACATAAAGGATAAAATAGCATCAGTCAGCTTCTTCCTCCTGGGCAGCTAGTATTGGTCCTGTGCAGAAAATAGTCTAGTTAGAAGAAGCTGACTTTCTCTGCTTCCAACTTTGGAGCTTAAACAGTTGTTTGTAGATGATGACCCTGTACAAAATAGGAGATCACACAGCCAGAACATATAGCAGGGGTCTAGTTTTGTGGCCATGGTTATTCATTTTTCTTGATGGGCGGAGATCATTTCTACCTTTGTTGTTAAGGTGGCAACTGAACTTGGCTGCTCTGGAAAAAAAGCTAAACAGGATCAGACCCCTGCAGTACTTGGAATGGAGACCACCAGGAAATCTCAGGCTGTGGATTAGACTGGGAATTGAAGAAGAAAAAACAGAATCCCAGAGGAAAATAATATGAAAGGCACTTCATCCTGTTGACCAGAAAACAACATGAATATGTCCATCTGGTCATCAGGAGCTGAGTTTGACTCTACACGGACTTTACTTTTACTTTTTGTAAAGGCTATGTAAGTGTTTCTTGTCCACAAATGTTTTCAACCTTTTGGTTTTTGCTATGGGTGGGCAACATTTTGGTAGCAGACTCTGCTTCTGAGATTTGGGAAGAGCTGAAGAGTGCAGTGGACAGAATTGTGATGGAAACGCAAAGGCTAAGATTTTTGTTTTTTTTCATTTCTTGAGGGTTGGAGAGAGAATGTCTCTGCTTTTAAAGTTGCTTTAAGCCTAGTTTAGGTCTAACGTTGCTCTTTGGTAGTTCCTGCTCAAAATGGCAGAACTATAATCACATTTTTTTAGCCATTAGGTCAGAGTGGGCTCCAGAAGTTGGCAAGATAAAACATAGCAGAATAAAACTCAGAAGCAACATGTGCTACAGAGGAAGACAGGTAAATCCAGCTCTCATCTGCAGATAAGCTGAGCCTCAAATTTTTAACCAAAATATGATGAAAAATGGACCACCTGCCGATAAGCTGACCCTCAAAATGTCCGTATGTTTTAATTTTTACAATTGACTTATATGTGGGTGGCACAGTTTCATGGTATTTTGGTTAAAAATTCAAGGCTCAGCTTATCAGCAGATGGGCTTATCTGTGAATATATATGGGATATAGGGGTACTTTATAAGTATATAGGGGTACTTTAAGTATTTGTGGAAAAGTTGAATCCATTATATATGACAGATAGATAGACAGACAGACAGACATATAAACTCTCACACATATATATTGGAGAAAGGGATTGAGCATATGCATGTACATATATTTGTAAGTTCATATTGCAATA
Organism: Python bivittatus; assembly: GCF_059951505.1. Lineage (NCBI taxonomy): Eukaryota > Metazoa > Chordata > Lepidosauria > Squamata > Pythonidae > Python > Python bivittatus. Next base: position 11,973,903 of record NW_028277034.1, on the reverse strand, counting down.
GTTATGAAGATAGATGAAATACTAAGGAGCTGCCTTATGATGGTGAAGCACAAGAACAGCATGTTTGTCTCAAGGTAGTATATGAAGCTATTACTATTATCCGTGGTTTTCCTGTTTAAAAAAAATAGAGGAATATGTCTTAAAGCAGGTGCTAATGCAGTAGCTATATTTTAGACATTCCATTTAAAAAATATATTTTAAGACTTAAAAAAACAAAAGTCCTTTCTTCCCCAGCCCTCAATTTTTTCTTCTATATTAGAGAGATCATTCACCTGATAAATTCTGACAGCCTCTCCAACCATAGAAACTACTGAGTGAGTCATGAAGGCAGAATTAAAATCCTTCTGGCAATTTTGGCACTTTCTGAAATAAAGTCTCTGATAATGTTCATTGACAGTTGAACATTTAAGAGTTTAGATATGACCTCCCCTGCTGTTCTTTGAGATAGAATATATGTTCAGTGACCTATCCAAAATTATGTATGTACCTTTAAGCCATTCAGCATTATGGGACAGAAGATAATTGGTCGCTTTTTGTATTCATTTCTATAATAAAATTGTTTCTGTGCTCACTTGAGAACAAAATCTCTCTGAAGAATATTTTTCATTTCCAGAAATTCCTAATGAGCATGGCAAAAGCTGGCAGGATAGCATTGGATAACATAGAGTAATTCATAATAACTATATTAATTTGCTCAAAGTCACAAAGTAAACAGTTCTTGCCTTGTTTCATTTTCAGAAATGGATTCCCATGCCTTATACAATAGATTTTGCTGCTGAACTGACTCTTCAATGAATCTTTTCTGCTCCTCTCCCCCATTTTCTCTTCCCACTTTTGTCTCACAGTTATCACAGATTTCCCTGGGGCTTTGATTTTTCTTTCAAAACAGTAATTTTAGCTACCTAAGCACAATTACCAACACCCCCTGGATTTCCAATTTTATTAGTTATTCAGAATTGGGTGAATGCATACTGATCTCAATTTTTTTTAAATTAACTTCATTAAGACTGAATTTGGTAGAACTGGTCATTATGGTAAAAAACATAGTGAATTCATAACCACATGAGACAGAGTTGCCTGAAAAGGCAGGGGCAGGGAAGTTGAGCACAATTTCTAGTAACTGCATGGACATGTTCAGACAGGTTTGGAAACAAGAAACAATATAGGAGTGGTTTCTCACTGCATTCTTCTGGGAAATGTTTTTCATCCCAGTTCAGTTAGAGCCCTGGGATTTCTTCATGATGTCCTACCTAAGTACTAATCAGGTCTGATCCTGCTTAGCTTTTGGAATCAGTCAAAAGTGGCTAAGTGGTGGATGAGATAGGAGACGTTTATTTTATATCTGGAGGATTCTTCATACGTATGGAACATCAGACTTTAGTAGTATGCTTTATTCGTTTAAAACATTTACATTCTGCCTATCTGAAACTTGAGGATGTACATAGAAAAAAAGAAATAAGAATAACAAGTATTTAAGTAATGTTACATATGTAAATTGTTCAGGCTAGTAGAACCCTAAGGGAAAAGTGCAGTTTCAATTTCAGGTTGAAGCTAAGTAAAATAGGACCTGAAGAATATGTGTAATACATACAACAGCCATTTGGTAACTTTGCTGATGCCCACTGTCCAACAACAGTAGTTGGAGATAATAATAATGATGAAGTTCTGCTTTTCATGAATTTAAGACTCTTTTTTTTTTTTTTAGATACAGTTAGAATAGCCTCAGGGTGGGAGAATGTTTAGTCCCCCTGTGTCATTGGTAAAACTCATATAGCTGGCAGAAAAAATAATGATATATATAATGGTCTTTGAAAATAATGGAACAAAAATGTTGCTTTTCATTTAAAATAGTCTGAATGATCTGAAAGCGTACTGCATTTAATTACATAAGAAGGGAAAGTTAATACTCCTAAATTATAAATAATCCATTTGTATCCTTTGCAGAATTGCCTATAAAAGGAAAACAAAGGAAGCAAGGAGGCTGAGTACTGGATATGGAAGTTTTAGCACTTTTGCTTAACTGTGTGCAGTACATTAAATTGTTCTTTGCTATTATATACTGAATATAACAGTATTGGGTAGATAGAGGAACATATTCTCTAATGCATAGTTCTTTTCCACAGTACCAAAATGTTATTAGTGATATTTTTTATCTTCTAACAGGATATTAAATTATGTATTAAAACTACATATATAAAATGTTCAAACATTTTGATTTTATTACCAAACACCAGAATATCAATAGATATCTTTTCTAAGACCATAATATTTGATACAGTTTTCAATATTTCTTTGCTGCCATCCGGTGGTTTTCCAGATTTTTGCAGCCTAGATATGGCAGCCTAATGTTTCTTTAAGGCTTTTCACTGCTCTTCTCTTAAATTCTGTGCATCATCACTTGAGTCCATCTCATCTGACTATACTTTTTTTATACTTTTGTCCTGTGGCCAGAAATGCCTTCATACAACTCCATCTGGTGCACCAATTGTGCCCTTTCCTAGATCAGGAGACCCTTCCAACTGCCACTCATGCTCTTGTCACCTCATGGCTCGACTACTGCAGCACACTCTACATGGGACTGCCCTTGAAGACTACTCAAAAACTTCTACTTGCCCAGTATGTGGCAGCTCAGGCAGTAATAGGAGAAGGAGAAGGAGAAGGAGAAGGAGAAGGAGAAGGAGAAGGAGAAGGAGAAGGAGAAGGAGAAGGAGAAGGAGAAGGAGAAGGAGAAGGAGAAGGAGAAGGAGCATGCTTTGGTATGCTCATGTGACATCTCTGCTTTGCAAGCTACACTGGTTGACAGTTCACTTCTGGGTGTGATTCAAGGTGCTGGTTGTTACCCACAAAGCCATACATAACATAGGACCTCATTAGTTAAGGGACTGCCTGCCTCCCATAACATCTGCTCAGCTGATTCAATCCCATAGGGTTGGTACTCTTTGGGTTCCTTCGATTAAACAATGTCTTCTATTGATACCTTGGAAGTGACCTTCTCTGAAGCAGCACATGGAACAAGGTTCCCCCTGAGATCCAAATGGCCCTGTTCTGCTGTTCTTTAGAAGAGCCATGAAGACCTGGATCTTTACCCTTTTCTTTGGCGAAGAAAAGTGAACCCCTCACTTCATTCCATTTGGTCTGTTGCACTTGTCATCTTTTATCTTTTATTGATTTTATTGTAATTTATTTGATTGTTATGAATCACCCAGAGTCACTGAGAGTTGGGTGACATTCAAGTTTAATAATAATAATAATAATAATAATAATAATAATTATTATTATTATTATTATTATTATTCCTTACCAATCTGAGCAATCATGTAGTGACTGAGATAATATACGTAGTGCTACACATCTAACCAGATTTTTAAAAGAAAGCTGTCTTTGCATTCATCACTTTCTTAAACAAGCACAAGGATTATTTCCTGCCAGTTTATCACTCTATCTACTCCCACTCTGCATGGACAATTTTGACTATTTCTAAAGGAATTCCTTTCCCATATGGAAAAGACATTTTTTTCCAAGTTACTATATTTAAAATATTCTTTATGAGTCCTTGCAGCTTCCCTTCTCTTTATCTATGTAATAGTATTCTGAGTATGACTCTCACTGAACCTTGTTGAAAAAAAAATTACCTCAGTTCAGTTCACTAAGGTTCATTCTAGACAAGAGAATGCAGACTGAAAATTGCTCTTTCCACTGGACTGAATGGGAAAACTATGCTAAGTGGAAATTCTAAATTCAAACAGAATTCCAAATTAGTTTTCAGTTAAAATGTTTGCAAAGGCCTTGAGTTGGTTCTTACACATGGAACTTAATGCAAACTCTGCAGGGTTATCCTCAGATATGGTGTTTTCCACATTTATACTGTCAATAATCAATACAGGAATAAATAAGTCCTACTACATATGGGTTTATTTTTAAAGAGATTCATGCAGAAGTTGTATTGTACAAAGACTGAACATATTAGTAACACAATCTTTGACTATTATATTGCTTTGCATTGCTATTATCATTCAGAATTTATAAAAAAGGAACTTTAGTTCTGATATGATCTGAAACTAGAGGGGCCTACTTTTTCAGTCTGAACTACAATAGTTTCAGATGATATCAATACTAAAGTTCCTTTTTTAAAACATTTTGAATGATAATAGCAATACAACCTTTTCCAGGGTAATTTAGCATTGCCAGTTTTTCTGATGCAAACAAGTAACTGGAAATTTTAGAACAGGAAAGAAAAAACAACAACAAAACACTTTAGTATTGCTCATACTCCGGTCTAGGAAAACCTGCATGTTTTAAAGCCTGTTTATATTTGCTGTACAAAGTCTTATGGCACAATTCATTAATCAAGAAAAATGATGCCAGCCCTGTGTCTGCTCCAAACATGTGCATATCGTTAAGTTTTTAAACATTCACAAAAAGGCATATACCAACTTTGCCTTTTTACAAAAATAAATAAAATAACAGTACTGTATTATTAAAAAGTCCACTCTGTTTATTGTATTTAAGAATTCAGTCCAGTGTATGTATGGGCTTAACTACCAGATAAGTGGGTACAGGATAGAATTAAAGGTGGAATTCTGAGACCATGTCATGGGCACGTTCTCAAGTTAGCTGCAATAAGCCAGGTTTTCCCATTCATAGTTTGGTGAGGGTGATGTGTTACCCTTCTCTAGTCCCACACGATGCTCCCTATCATGTCCAATTTATCTTTGTATTTTTCCCCCTGACAAGTGGGCATATTTCTAGATGCAAAACAAAACTATAGCCACCTACAGTGGGGTCCAGAGAGATTCTTGGAAATTAAGATCATACTAAAGACTGTGTAGACACTGATGCTTTGCTTTGTAATATGCCAGCCTTCTATTTTTTAAAAATTAAAGAATCATTAAATATTGACACAGGGAAGCATCTATGGGCACTCTGCTATCCCCCATACCTTCTACTGTATATTCTAGCAACACAGGTAGCAAGCTACACTTTTGTTTTGAATTGTCAATAATCCTTATTAGAATAATTAATGCTAATTCTAATCTAAAAAACCAGGGATATCTATGAAGGAACAGAGAGACTGAGAAAGAATATGAACATGATAGCAAACAATAAATAAACACAGAAGAATCTTTATTAAAGATTGATTGATTGACTGATTGATTGATTGATCGATTAAAGCAGGAGATTCTGGTCAGGTGAGCTAATAATCTTGAATAAATAAAGCTTAAGGAAAGGGACAGTAAGAGGCCCAAGGAAAAGATGGAGGAAGATAGTAGAACACGGCCTACAATCAGAAATCTATTATTTTAAACATTCAGAATAACTGCTACACTTATTCATTTTAAACCATGGGACTATTTCAGAACTTGGAGGGAAGTGTTACACACACACACACAATAGAATCAGACATGGAATAGACAGACAGAATTGAAGATATCAAGGTTAGATCAACAATAATAGGAAATAGTGTACAAATAGAATGAATGAATACATAAATATGTTCAGGTTTAACAACAGAAGACAGCTACAGAGGAGAAGGTGCAATTTTGTTTTAGTGTTGTACAAAAAGTGATACGTTTCTAGAAATGATTGATGATGAGATTAAAAAAAATTGAAAATAAACTTGGTGCTTTGTATATGACCAATCAGTTGGTACTGTTGTGCAATGTGAAAAGGATTGAGGAAAGGATGATTTGAGGGAAAAAGATAATTTTTCTTTTTGAAGAACTGAATGGAAATGTATATTTATTAAGGAGCATTTGAACCACACAGAATAATGCATAGTTACTCTGCAATAAATGCATAGTATCTTTAGTTGCTCTGCCATTTATTCTTACACATATTAAGTCATGGATAGGACTTATTTTCAAGTCAGTTATGTACAGCTGCAGCTCAGATATGTTGAATTTTAAATGTTTTCAATAAAGAGCATCTTACCATTGTTGTTTCTGCAATGGATCCAAAACTGTTAATGAAGATGTTGCACGTAACATTTACTGGAGGCCCTACAAAACATTAAGGGATGAAGAAATTAATGTCTACATGAAATTAAAGTTTGTACTATTTTCAAAATATATTAACAGGTTAAATTTCAATGGAAAAGAAAAGTATTCTGAGGAACAGTGATGTTGTTTGAATATTGAATATTATACTGGCTTGCTGATGCATCTACCATTGATGCTGATAATTCATGACTTCTGTTAGCAATTGTCCAAGTTGCTAGAAGTATTGTTTCTAAACAATAAAGAATTCATGAAAGCTAATTCAAATATCCGGATGCTTTCAGAAAAGATAATTTTGTGCAACACACAATGTTGAATAGTGGATTGTCATTTTCAGAGATACAATGGACAATGCAATCTTACAGCACAATAACTAAAAGTGACATTATTTCAACAAAGCTATTTCTTTAATTAATCTAATCATATTGAATAATTCTGACAAGCTATGAGGGAATTTCATGTTGGTATCATGATCCACAGAAGTTGTTCTGTAACAGCAAACATTTAGAGAGGTAACAATTCTTCTATTTAAAAGCTGATTATATCATAGTTTGTTCAGTGCACAAATAAAAATTAAAATATTCCCAACAAATGACTTGAAAATACCAGTGAAAGAGAATTTACCACTTTTAGGGGAATTGTTTTAGTGTTAAACTGTTATTTAAGATTCAGTTGAAACATTCCTTCTTGTAGTTAAATCCATTATTCTCTTCTGATGTCTAAATCTTCCCAAATGCTTCAATATTTCTTAGAGCAGCATTTACCCATGCTGGCTGGGGAATTCTGGGAGTTGCAGTCCACTCATCTTAAAGTGGCGAAGTTTGGACAACACTGTTCTTAGAGAAATGAAGATGATCATCTCATCATTTGTTGCCCTTCTTAATATTCATTCCATGTTTTATGTGTGCATGAGCATATCCCACTGGCAAAATAATTGCCCAATCAATATGGCCAGTCACAAAACACTACTTCACTAGAAAGAAACTTGGCGGGCTTGCTCTCTGCCACTTTCCCCATCCTTACAGGATACCCGCTATCAACCTACAGCTTTTTTTCCATTTTTGTGGAGATAAGTGGTACATACTAATAAAAAATGCTGGAGCCAGTCTTCTTCTTTTTAAAATCTAATGGCGATTGGGCCTAAGTAAATTAAAAAAAAAAAAATTCTGAAGGCTGATGTTTTATTTTGCAGCATGGTTATTTCCTTTTTAATTTTGATTAAACTTAAAATTAAACAATAGAGTTAATTAAATTAGTTGAATATAGATAATTCCCACAACATTGTTTTCTATTACAGATATATAACACTGTGGATATATACTGTAACTATAACATTTTGCTTATTTTGTTTTCTGCTTTCTGACTGACTGGTACCAAAGTACTTGTGAAATACCACTACCTACCACTGGGAAAAAAAGAAATGACCATAATTTTCATTTGTTTTTATTTATTTCACAAAATCAATCTAATTTGAAAATTTGCAGGACTAGAGGAGATATTTTTGAGAACCAGTTTGGTGTAGTGGTTGAGGCATCAGGCTAGAAACCAGAAGACCGGAAGTTCTAGTCCTGCCTTAGATTCAAAGCCAGTTGGGTGACCTTGGGCCAGTTATTCTCTCTCAGCCCCAGGAACCAGGCAATGGCAAACCACTTCCAAACTCCTGCCAGGAAAACTGCAGGGACGTGTCCAGGCAGTCGCCAGGAGTTCAAACTGACTCAAAGGCATAGACAGGTAAAAAAAGGAGGGACATTTATCCCCCCACATTTTCTGTCAAAATGTGCTATAGAAATGAATGAATGGATGGATGGATGGATGGATGAATGAATGAATGAATGAATGAATGAATGAATTGGAAGTAGAATTAAATACAATTAACTGGCTTGTTTGCCAATTTTCTGGAGATGCAGAATTAGGAGAATTTAGATAAATAGGTGTAAGAAGATTTAATACAAGACCTACATCTACAGTTTCTATTTCACAACATTACTCTTCCTCCCCTGCTGTTTGTGTCTCTGTGTATATGTAAAAAAGATAAAATAATTTTCTCTAGCCAATTTTTAAAAAAAGTGATTTTTAATTTGCAGAAGAATCAAAAACAGTTTGAAATGTTTTCAAAGTATTTTTGTTTTTGATTTATTGGAACTACAGCACCATGATATTGGTACATGAATCCACAATATATACTGGAGCATGATATATTCTGTACGTTACTTAATTTGCAGTATATGCCTGTAAATTGTTGTTGTTGCTGCTGTTGTTGTAAATGTATTAGCTGCCCAACTCCATTGGACTCTGATCCAAAGTTACACGCACACATCCACTACTTCTAAAAATAACAAAAATCCCAAACCTTCAGAACACATCCTTAGCAGTGATGGTGCGAAACAAATAAAAAGAACTAGCACGGAGAAAAGAAGAAGGGATGAAGCATGCCATTATTTTATTTAATTCACAACTAGAAACACAGGAAAAATCCTCTTTGTGTTTAGAAGCCATGGTTATTACTCACAAACATAAACTTTTCTTTTTCTCTGTTCACTCTGGTGTTTTCTTACATGGAAAGTTAGGGGATTTTTAAAATTTTTGCCACTCTGCATTTCAGAATCTGTGAAGAATTTACAAAGCTTCTAAGTTCTTGATAATCTTCAGTGATTTAGAGTGATGAAATCCAAATCTCACTGATTTTCTGCAGTACTTGGGAACCATGCAACAGGTATCTTTTATGTATAATATATATTTATTTCTAAATTTGTAAAGCAGGAAAACTTCCTTGTTTTATCTTCTGAAAATCTGTTTTGCTATACAGTCCCAAAGATAATATATTTGGCAACATCAGCTTTTATGGTGATTGCGAACCAGCACAAGTATGCAAAAAGAAGCTTGCCCTTTGCAGTTGGCTAATCTAAATAGAATTTTATAGATTAAAATTCATAACCATTCGGAATATTGGCCAACTGTACCACAAGAATAAGGACAGAGAATTTTCAAATTAAAATGCATGTTTTTGAAATTTCAGCCAAAAAAAATAAATAAATCAATGTCCTGCATCTTTTGATGTTGCAAAATCCATTAATGGGTAAATGTCTCTCCCATTCCTCACTATAATATAGTAGGTCAGGGTGACTTTACTGTGTATATTCTAAGCTCCAGAATCCAACCACTAAATGAATCACTAAGACTTAAGCTTTCTATTAATATCCTCCTCTCTGAGATCTTTTTAAAACACAAAGAAAGGAGGGGAAATTATTTGCTCAAAATAATCTTCTGTTCAGGATAGCTTTACATTAGATTGAACTGGAAGTTTATGTGCTGATGGGATAAACAGTGATAAATAAATAAGAACAGCTTAAGTCATGGCAGAGATAGTGTATGGAAATAAATGTAGTTAAGAAGATAATACAGATCTGAAATGATAAAGCAATATTAGAAGTATCTTTCATCTTAAGTAATTGTGGAGGTTCATGCATGTCCCAACTTATATCTAATACTCTGAGGGTCAGTATAGCAGCACATGGGTACTCCCATTGTTGTGTATTGTGTATCCACAGTATTTGTATGATTTGCTGGGCTGGTCTGCAGATGGAGCAGTGTAATTCAATCTGCTCTAAGCCTTTGCTCTAAGGCTATTGCGAAAAATTATTTACTGCATAGATCTAATCATCATAAGGATTCGTTTAAAGAAATTTAGAGTCATTTTGGCAGCATTTTGTACATGCTAGACCACACTGCTTAACTCAAATAATTATGTGTTTTCTACATTGTAGATACATAATCAAAAGATTCAGTCACTGTAGGGCAGTGTTGTCCAAACTTGGCCACTTTAAGATGAGTGGACTTCAACTCCCCATGCTGGCTGGGGAATTCTGGGAGTTGAAGTCCACTCATCTTAAAGTGGCCAAGTTTGGACAACACTGCCCTAGGGTATTTCTAACTTTTGCTTTCTTCTGCTTGAAGATTTCAAAATATTGTTTTCCTATATTTCCCTGCTAATGTATTTGGAAAGCTATATTGGCTTTGTAATTTAGAATTTATAGGTATGAAAGCACACTGAAGTAGATCAGCCTACCCACAAATTTATAGTCTTAGTTAAAACTATTTCCATCTTCTCATATTTGATTTTGATTCTATCAAAGTCTTTATGAGATCCCAACAGGCTTGGAGCATTCCTTTAATACCTCCACATAATTTCTCCATTTCATCCTGGGACTATGCAGTTCTTTTTCTCCATTTTTCTTTATCCATTAAAGACAGCCCAGTAAAAGCAAGTATGTGGGAGGAAACCAAAAATACTGAAAAAACTCATGTTATTTGTATTCCATCTCTTATACATTCAAAACAACTGAAGCAATTCTCATCCACACATATATATTAAATTCCCAACATAAATGGGAGTATGATTTAACTGCCTGCTATGTGGCTGTTAAAAATTGGAACCCCAAAATTAGCATGATAAACAAACTTATATACACAGGGACTAGATTATTAAATAATTTATGCCCTTTGCTGATTAGAGAAAATCGTCAGTTTCCCTTTCTATCACAATTAATTTTAAAAACCGTGATTTCTTTCCATTCTTTTGCAGCTGAGGCCTTAGTCCCAACAATTCTGCTTTTGGACATTTGACCATTCTAATTGATATCAGTTTGGAACATAACGATTCTTAGAACAATGTAAAAGCTATTATTGTCAGGATCTACGCAAACCAGATTCTTCAATTGTTTTAATATGCTTTAATTACTAATTCTACTTTTGCTTTTATTGCTAAACATAGATCAATAGTGTAATGCTGGGAATGTTATTCTAACCGTTTGCTTGACCTGCCATTAGGGGGGGGAAGGGAACATTATAGAAATATTCATCCTGTTTTCCATGCAAATTTGTTGAAAGCATTCAAACCCTCTGAAACATGGCATCCTGATCCATCTCCACCAACACCTATCATGATTGAAGGACAAAGTCACTTTGAAGTAAAAGACGTTTTGGACTCTAGAAAACATAAAGGCAAACTCCAGTACCTGATTCAATGGAAACATTCTCCCAAAACCCATCACGAATGGGTGGACAGTATTAATGTTAAAGCACCTAAACTACTTCATCGTTTTCACTCAAAGTACCCTGACAAGCCTAAGTAACCATTTTGATGTTCATTGTTGTATTTCTATTTCCTTTTTCAGATTTTCTTCCGAATGTGGGAACATTCGTTCTGTTGGAGGGCGACATGTCAGGATCTACGCAAACCAGATTCTTCAATTGTTTTAATATGCTTTAATTACTAATTCTACTTTTGCTTTTATTGCTAAACATAGATCAATAGTGTAATGCTGGGAATGTTATTCTAACCATTTGCTTGACCTGCCATTAGGGGGGGAAGGAGGAGACCAGGTGCCGTTATCTCTATCTTGAGCCAGACATCCAAGGCCAGGACGTGTGAGAACTGGTGGAAGGCGCGAAGAGCTGCAACTGGGAATAGAAACCTAGAAGGGGGGGAAGTTGGGCTTAAAAAGACAAGGCTTTGCTATGTTGAGGCAGACTCAACAAACTATGATGCTGTGCGCTTCTCCTAAATAAAGAAATCTGTAATGGAACTCTTTGGACTCCAGAGGATTTACTGAACTTTGGGATTGAGTGTGCAGACTCTGACAATTATATTTTTGTCGGGGATTACAGAATAAAAGTTGCTGAGGAATCTTGTATTTTTTATTCCAGCATCAGTTTTAGGAATAGTTTTCCTCTTTTGGTTTAAGTGCTGTGCAGTCTTTATCTTCCATGATGGATTATGCTTCCAGCTTTGACCAGTAATGCAGTTTTCTGGGTAGTGTATAAATCAGTCAAAACATAAAATAATAAGATAAATTCATAGAGTTTTATCCATTTATCTAGAATTTTGTCCTTATTGTGCTGGGTTTTATAAACCAAAGTAGAACCCAGCACAATAAGGATAAAAATCAACAGCAATAATGATAATGGGTATGAATGCAATATAAATTCACAATAAAATGAATGTGAAATTCTAGAAATACAAGATGTTTGTCAATAAATAAATAAAAATAAAATAAAAATCCATAAGAAAAAATTAAAAAATAAATTCACCTGGAGCCTGTAAAAGGAATAAATGCATTAATTAAATTTCTTTTTTACTTTCAGTATAATGCATTTGTTTTCATTATATACCTATTCATAGCCAGATTTTTGGTTGTGTTATCTAGTACTAATATACAAAAAAGGTGTTAATTTAATTGTAAAAATAGAAGGATTTTAATACCTGCAAAGGGCCCCAGATTACATCGTAATTGGTTATGATATTGTTCCTGGATTAACAGAATTCATATTCCTTCCCCAGCAGGTTAGTGTTATTGATGAACAAAAATGATGATAAAAATAGTTTAGTTTATAGTTTTATACATATCTGCGATAATATGAAATTAACTCTCCTTTCAAAAAAATGTTCAACAGCATATTTTTATTGTACTCATTCAGTATCTGCTGTATTCCTTTAAAAAAAATAAAATATGCTTCCTGTTCAGTTAAGCTTCTCCTTTGCAAAGTCTCCCCAAATTTCAGTAAGAATAGTTGTTTACTGAAATGTGAAGAATCAAGGCCATAATATAAATTATTAAGCTAAACTTACTTTCTAAGAAAGTAATTTAGAAGCAACTTTTGGCACAAATGAAAACATTAGAATTAAATAACCTAGAAGATTAAATTACCTTTGAAGTTTGGTCTGATTCTTGCATCATAGCCAGACATTCTTCCCATTAATTTATCTAAAAAATCCGAAGGAGACATTGGCATACTACGAGATCTTGCACTGTCAGTTTCCTTGGTGGCCACCAAACTAAAAAAAGCAAAATTTTCATCATAGTGTAATCATACCAACATTTTCAGGTCTCAATTATATCTTTGTTAGTTGAGTTTAAGGTTTCATCATTTCAATTCACAATTCACAGAATCAAAGCTAACCCAAAAAAGCCATGTGCTAGATTTTTCTTTTGTATTTTTTTTACCATTCTCATTATTGCTTTTGAAACAAAACATGTCCCTGTAACACTTTTACTACACAAGTTACCAATGAGCTTTCAGATGCAATTCAAGGGCCAGGTTGTCAACTACAAAGCCATTTATGCCTAGGTTATCTAGGATTTGTACATCCTTGACTCTGCTATCCTTTAAACAGACCTTGAAGACCTGGATTTTTCCTCAGGTTTTGAATGTCCATCTGGGTTGAACCATGTTGGGTTAGTTTATGGTATATGTCTGTTCCCCTCATTATGAAAATCTTTTACTTTTACTGGTTTCATGTACTCTGATTCTGTTTTTAATTTGTACTCTGTCGAGCACTGTTGTTGAGTTAGGTGGCCTTAGGAACCTACATTATAAAAATCAATTTTTTGTTTTCATAGTTTTTATCATATAAAAATGAGATTTTGTTCTATTAACTGTAATGGCAAATGTTTCTTGTTCTTACTTAATTATTGATTCATTATATATGGATTTATTAATTGTATGCCAATTAGAGTTTATCCAAGAGAAGCAGTATAGAAATCTTTTGAGTAAATAAATATAATAAATGTGTTACTGTTTCTTTAAGAACTTGGGATGTTGTGTTAGGACACAGCTGGCAATGAGCTAATGGCTATGACTGATTTTTTTTAAAAAAAGATAAACTGCTGTAAATAGTAAAAGTATTACCTATTAATACTATTAACATTTAAAGCATCCTGCTGATCTTCATGGAAAGATAAATGGTAAATTGTATCAAGTATGAATCTGTTGGTGAGTGAATACATGATTTTATAAAACTGAATCTGTAATACTCTGTGTCTCTTACATAAAGCTGCTGAGAACTAGAAAAGGTTTAAGCAATAATTACATATACAGTATTTGTGTAAGCAGTCAGTTGACTAATAAACATCCAGAAAATAACAGATTTTCTGAACGTGGCAGGGTCTGGTATTCTGAATCTGAAAAACTTCTCCTGCTGGAGAGAAAATTAATTATGAAGCATTAGTGGCAAAGTTCAAGGAGGCATTCTTAAGTACAATGAGACAGTTGAAAGATACAAATTTAGATTAAGGTATCAGCAAGTTGGAGAGATATTTGAAATGTTTGTAGCAGATTAACAGCTAACAATTCAACCTGCAATCTTACAAGTCATTGTGTGTGTGTGTGTGTGTGTGTGTGTGGTTTTTCTTGATGAGTGTTTGCTCTTAATATTACTGGGGGTTATATGCTAAAGTTTGTATAGAAAAGAACATTTATAATGTTATTTTTTAAAACTAGTTCCAGGAAATTGAGTTTCACTTTGGGGACTGAAAATATGCAGTTAAATGTGATTAATAAAGTTAATACTGTTATACAAATCCAAGACTTTGCTGGTGGGAAACCAGGAGGGAAGGTCACAAATGGCTATCGTGTGACCATGGGATGCTGCAACTGCCATAAGTATGATCCAGTTGCCAAGCCCCAGATCATGATCACATGACCGCGGGGGTTCTGGGATGGCCGGCACCTCTAGGATCAGTCATAAGTACCACTCATTCAATGTCGCCACTACTTCAAATGGTCGCTGAATAAGTGTTTGTTAACCAAGGACTACCTGTAACGGAGTATCATCTGGTACCAGTGTTATTTAGACTGGGTATCATGTGCATTGAATGATTTTAATCAGAATATTAGTACATTATATTAGGAATGACTCAAATGTTCATTGCCTTCTACAAAAATTCATAATTCTAAATCCGTTTGAACAAGTCCATTAAAAAATTGAAGAAAAAGAAATGGCTTGACAAGATTCCAAATATAAATATTTCAGTGTAATATGCATTTTCTTTTTTCTGATACATATCCTATATTCTTTGCAAAATGTCAGTAACAAATCCAAGGCATAAGAACATGTTAATTTAAAAATAGGTAGCAATTCTAGCTTATGTTGTTTTTATTCTAGAGTAGGTACAGGATATATATTCCAGATCAGGGCTATAGTTTGGGGGAAAAGTTTGGGTTTTTTTTCATTCCCACTATATTACACACACTCAGTTACAGTGTGAATTTGGCTCTTCACACCTTTCATTTATTTTAGGAATAAATGGATACAGCAAAATGTAAAATGGCTTGAATTCAATCATACATATCAGAGATTGTCATATTCAACATTGTCATAAAGCACCAAAATGGCAAAAAGAAACCCAATACTTATGAAAATCCAGTTGGCCACTATATGCCTTTAACTTTAACAGGAAGGTTGTCATTTTGAGCTACTATCTAGCAGTCCTTCTAGATTTTTACAGCTCAGATCTAACAGCCTTAGCTTGTTCATCTTCTATTAGCCTTTTGTAACTATGCAAAGTGCCTATGTAAGAAAGTAAAAGGGAAATGTATACTATATATTTTAAAGAGAAAAGGAAATCCAAAACAGAAAAGCATTTGTAACAAAAATTGTTACAATATATAAAAAAAATTCCCCTCTCACCCCTATGGGTGGTATGTGTCTTCCTCAATCTCGGGTCCTCTACCAGAGGCCTGGGAGTTTGAGGGTTCTGGGCAGTATCTTAGTGGTTCCTAGCACTGCACTCTTCTGGACAGAGAGCTCTGGTGTTGTTCCTGGCATCTGTTGGAGCCACTCTCCCAGCGTAGGAGTCACAGCCCCAAATGCTTCTACCACCACTGGGACCACTTTGGCCTTTACTTTCCACATCCTCTCTATTTCCTCATTCAGGCCCTGGTACTTCTCCAGCTTCTCATGCTCCTTCCTGATGTTGCTGTCACTTGGCATTGCTACATCTATCACTACCACTGTCTTCTGGTCCTTGTCTACTACCATAATGTCTGGTTGATTGGCCAGTACCTGCCTGTCTGTCTGGATCTGGAAGTCCCACAGGATCTTAGTCCTGTTATTCTCCACGACCTTCTGTGGAATCTCCCATCTGGACTTTGGGGTCTAGCCCATACACTGTGCAGATGTTCCTTACTCAATGCCAGCTACTTGATTATGCTGTTCAGGATATGCTGTTCCTGCCTGCATCACAGTTAGTAAATTAAGTGTCATAGACACAGCTCCTGGTGATTCTATGGTAAGATGTCTTCCATCTCACTCATCCTCAGCATCCACTATTTTTGCTGAAGGTGGATGGAAGTCCTGTTCCTTTCCACTGTTTTTCCCTTCATCTACTTCCCTCAGACTTCTACTCTACCTTCTCCTCACATTACCTAGGCATGTTTCTACTTGCTAATCATAAACAAATTTACACAGATATTGTGACAATATACAACATTGTTTCACTCTTTTTTCTATTTTTAAGCACTCTGTTTCTCCAAACTCAAGTCTTACTTAGCTTCTAGTTCATTGTAAAGGTTTCTCAAAAGAAAAATGATATTCTGGCATGATCATGATCATTATATACTCCACACTCTGGCATGATCTACACAAAAACCTTGTTATAATCAATAAAGAAAATATAAATCTTCTTAAACTCTCTTGCTCCTCCCATCAATTTTACGTTATATTAGCTACCTGATTTCATGTCCCTCTGCCTTTTCCATAACTGCCTGCCTTGGCATTTTTCATTCCTTGTATGGTTGTATTCATTTCTGCAAGTTCTTAAGCAAAGCTTATGTGGGCAATTAATGTATTGGTGCTATCTCTAGACCAAGCAATTTTGTCCCCTACTTGTTGACATAGTTAAGCTCTTTAGAAAAGTTTTTTTGTTATTCCAGAAGATGATGAATCTGTTTCCAAAAGCACCCCAAACAACATCTGACATACACAATGAGAGTTCTGTTGTGAAGCTCTCCCATTGTTACTGCTGATCAGCTAATGTTCAGGTTGATTCTGATCTTGGGATTGACTTGGTGATCTGGCAGAAATGGGAAAACAGGGTACTTTCGCACTGTCCAAAGCAGAAAAGCCTGCAAGACAATTCCAGAGACAGCAGGGGTATACCCATACCATTCTATATTTGGCCAGTAGGTGTCTGGGTAGGATCCTACTTCCTAGGGTCACCTGACTATGACATCAGATTGCACCCATGGCTTTTTGTCTTTTTAAAATGAAAACACTACTTTAACAACTATATTATACATTGCCTCAGGTATGAGTGGAGATGAGATGAAGGCAATATCATGACGACATGAAAGAAAAACATGCTACTTGGCATATTCGCACCCTGGCTAGGTACAAAAAGGAAAGGGTGCCAAGTCTTATGAGCTTTACTGAAATGTTTTAAAATGTTTAGCGAAGTTAAAACAGAAAGTAAGTAAGTGAACATGTGGGGCTCAACAAGAAAAAGTCCCTGAGTCCAATGAAAGGACTGAATCATACAAACCGGACTCCTTTCAGAAGAAAATATCTAGGAACTAATAAAAGTTAACATATTTAGTTTTGGTTCAACCAGTTGTTCTCCACCATACATAATAGGCATCCAGAGGGCATGGGGAAGCAATGATGAAATGTTTAAAAGCTTGTCATGATCCAAAACATATGACTTGGGTAGTATATGTAACAGTGGAGTACAAGTACAAATGGCCAGTTTCCTTTGTGACATTGCAATGCATGTTTTCTTCCTTTCCCCATCATTACAGTATGTACTAGATGCCTATGCCCTGAGCACCGTGGAAGTATTTGTGCTTCATTAGTCCTTTCAGCAAATTTAAATATTGTTCATTGAAGCACAGACAGCTAATAAAAACTAAATAGCAAATTTAGTACAATTCTGCTACTAGCTTGGAGCTTTAGTGTGATCGAACAATAAAAATGTAGGCAATGAGCTACCAGATCTGTGCTGCAAAATGCCAGACCACTGTTTTATATGGCTTTTTTATTGACATTTAATGGCTGTCTGGAGTTTTGCAGCTGAGATCTACTAGCTTTAAGATGAAGAAGCATGTTGGATCGGAGCAAAGGCACATAAATCCAGCAGTATACTACTTTGTAGTGGCCAAGAGCAACTAGAAGAAGCCAAGTATAGCAAACAGGATTTACACTGAGCAGGAAAATGTTTTAGGTATGAAAACGGTTTCAAAGCTTTATCAAGAGAGAAGCAGAGTACCAATACTTTTACATACATATATAAAACTACACACAGAGAGACAAAGAGAGAAAGCTTTATAACTTTCTGTAAGCTTAAGAAAAAACTCCATTCCATTCTTGGGAATAGTGAGCACTTTCTTCTTATACAGTGTTATTGCATTTGAGGTAATAAAAATACAGAGCCACAAATATATCACATAATGATAAAACGACATCTATAAAGAAATGAATTCACATATTGTAGTCTTTTGTATATTATTAACATAAATATAGGACAAGTGCAATGGATTCAGCAAGGATACTAAGGACCAAATATATCTGATATTTGTAAAGGAAAAGAAATTTAGTGATTTGGGAAATGGTATAGACTGCTTAAAAAACTCCCCAAACCATGATGGAATGGGACTGAATATTTTGCAAAACAGAGCAAGACACAGATTTTATAGAATAAAAGATTGATGGGATTTGATTCTAGAATTTTAGACTATTTGAACTAAAGCTATTTTTCCTTTGTCTTAATAACAATAATTGGGTTTTTTCCCCATCAAGATCTACTAGAACATCCCATCTTGATGGTGGCATATCTGGAAAGAATTTGTTATGCAACGATCCCAAAGAATGCTCCCAATATACTTTAGGTCAGTGTTGTCCAAACTTGGCCACTTTAAGATGAGTGGACTTCAACTCCCAGAATTCCCCAGCCAGCATGGGGAGTTGAAGTCCACTCATCTTAAAGTGGCCAAGTTTGGACAACACTGCTTTAAATTTTCCTCCCTGCTCAGTTATGGTCAACACTGAGCCTGATAGATTCCAGCACCACCAAAAAACTAATTTGTTTATCCAGTATAAGGTAAGTGTTTCAATTCAAATAGAGGGATTTTTGCATGCTTTTGATGCTGCTGGTATTCTTTTTATTTGGTTTTATTGTTTTTGTCTTTATGTACTTTAACTTTGGGATTTAGTAAGCAATCACCATTATTCACAAACAAATTAACAGTCAAACTAATTATGCCACTTTTTTGAAAATATGTGAATATAGGAATTTATCTATATTGCAGGGAGGCAATCTAAGACCATGTGTGGCTCTCAAGCGACTTTTCTACAATTTGAGGTGGGAAACTCAATACAAGCTGTTCTGGAATCCCTGAATAACTGACCATAGTTTAGTTTAGTTTAGTTTTTAAAAAAACAACCTCCATAAATATAAACAACAACCCTAAAACTTGGTCTCACTCATTTGCATCAATTATATGCCCAGTTCTTGTCCCAAAACATGAAACCTGTGACCTCTATACTTATCTCTGACCTATTGATGGATTAAGATTTTACAATAACAGTCTCTCTCTCTTTCTCCCTCCCCCCCAATTAAAATAAACATCTAGAGTAGACTACATGATTTCTGTCTAGCTATTTTATTTTAAATGTAATGATTTCAGTACCACATGTCACTGTGTAGAACTGAACATCAAGGAACTTTGTTTCTCTGAGAGGCTGAAGGGAACTGTACTGATCCTCAAATTTTGAGACACATATTTGTAACATCTACTTCCTGCTCTATACCATTCCCAGTAAAGTCAGTTTTCCTTTAATCTCTATTTAATGGCAAATCCAAACCCCAGAGATTTCATTCTTTGATTCTATATCTTTTTGAAGTATGTAGGAGGCTTCTTTTTCTTAATCTAAATATTCTTATGAATCTGAAATTCATGCTACTAGAAAAATGTTTTTTTTTCTCCTCATACCACACCAGGTTATGTTACCTACTTGTTAAGTACTTGGTACAATAAAAACACCTTAATGCTCAAATGCTATACAATTTATTCTAGCTCAGTTACATTTCCAGGTTAACAAATATGTGTATAAAGAATTTAAATGTTTGGCTGAGCTGTATTTAATTGAGTTGGAACCCAGGATTCTGCTACACAATCCACAGACTTCTAATTACAACATTATCCTATTACTTTCTATGTCAAAGGGTAGAAAACAGCACATGAGGATCAACTATTCTGTAGTAGAGGACAACAAATGTTGCCCCTATTTGCAAAAAAGGGGAAGATTCAGCAAATTACAGAATAACCAGTCTGATACTGATACCGGGAAAGATTCTAGAGCAAATCATAAATAAATACATTTGTAAGGACCTTAAAAACTATGGAAAAATTACCAGAAACCAGCATGTATTTTAACAATTAGCCAGAGAGGTAACAGTTCTTTGTCACTGGATGTGTTCAAGCAGAGGCTAGGTAGCTGTTTGTATGCAATCCTTTAATTGGGATTCCTGCACTATACTTGCATTTAAAATCAATGGCCTGAATGGTCCTATGTAATTGTATGTTTATGATAGTACAGTTTTGCGGTTGGGCCACCTGTGCAAAATTGTATATAATTATTTATTTATCGTGAAAATAATTCAAGTTCAGCATCTATATTTTACTGTATTAAAGGTAGAAATGGCTTTTCTGGTAGTACATAAGAAAGCTGGGGAAATACCTTATTTACTGGAAAAACAAAATGGCATATATGTATTTTTAAGTCAGATATTCCCATAGGTATTCATCATATTCACCCCTTTTGTTCCCTAAACATCTTACTGAAAGAAATGGTAAAACAAATCCATTTACAAAATATTTTTATTTGGCAGTACTTAAGATGCTTGTAATTATTGTAAAATGTATAATGCAAAGCTTATATGCACTCCTGAAACTTATATGAACAAATCAAAATATTTATTTATAAGCAAAGAGTTTTTTAGAATAGATACTAAACCATCGGACAGTGAAGGATAAATGGAAAACTTTATATTCTACAAACATTAATTTAAACAAGCATCTTGCTAGACCTTTGGGAAGAAGTGGTAATCACCAGTCTTACATAAAATAGATCTTTTCCTCATTAAGATAAGGAAGGCATTTCCTTTCATAGAGTCTGCAGGCAATATCAGGAGTCTAGTACTGTTCTGTGCAGTTTTAACAAAGATTAGAGGTCAATAGAATTGCTCTGAGACAGCTATACTTTTTCCCCACTTTAGTTTGGGGGAGGGAATAAGGTAACAAGAGGAGCTAGGATCCAACTGCTGCTTTCCTGGCAGAGAGATTGCTAACCTCTGCTTAAAGACTGTCAGGATTGTTCATCATTTCCCCAAGTAGTCTCTTTTATTGCCATCATAAAATGTTTCTTAATACTGAGCCCATATTTCTTTGCAATTTCCAACCTGGCCTTATGACATTACTGGGGGAAAATCTGCTTCATCTCCTGCCTATATTTCCATGAAGTCTTCCTTTCTCCAGGTTAAAGATACTCTGTTCCTTTAAGTGTTCTTTGTAAGACTTATTTTCAGGTCTCTTACCATTCTGATCATCCTCATATGTGACCAGCATATTCACCTTGTTTTCAGCAGCCATGACTCAAATAATACAGCACTCAAATGGTGGGTGTGTGTGCACATGAAAAAGCAACACTGGAAAGGTTCCTGGTCAGGAAAAGGATCCCCTTTGTTAGAATTGGAGAAAAGGATGTGGACTTCTAATGAGCTGGACCTCTGGCCCCTCCCTAAGTCAGTTTTAGCCTGGAGGTTTTCCCAGGTATCACTGGGCAGACCAGCAATTAAGCCCCAGACTAAGCAACAGCTATTCTGTTCTCATTCTAAGCCTGGCTATAAACAAGACCAGTACAAGTGGCCTGGCTTGCAAAATCTCTTTTGAGTGTATGCATATCGGCTTGTTTTTATAATCCAATACCCTGTAGAACTTTGTTGAACCTGAAAGTGGGAAGCCTGAGGACTTTGTTACTTGGTTGCGGGGGTGGGTAGATGGATGGGTTGTAATTGTGATTTGGGTTGTTGGTTTTCCACAATAGGTTTTTGATCTCAAATTACTGATAATTCTGTGGCAAAACCCTCCCCAGTTAAGACAAGCTGGGAGGTCTCCCCCCAAAATCATAGAGTACACAGAATCCTTCAAGCCCTACTGCAGCACAAATCCTGGAGAGCGACAGGTGGTTGATCCTGCTGATGGGTGATGCTGGGTGGTAGGAGAAAGGATGGCATAGAATCCACCAATCACTACCCAACCCTGTCTTACTTTAAATAATAGTAAGGACAGCACCACTGCTTGCCTTCATTACTGTTATATAAAGGCCTGTCTCTGAAGAAAGCGTGACTGATGTCATCATACTTTTCTGCTGACTCAAGAATGGGAGGAACACATGTTAAAGAGGATGTCTATTCTGAAGTTGAATACATATTTGTATGTGTCTGTGAACATTAATGGGGAGGGAGGGAAATAACAAATTCATCATCATGTTGTACCTACATCAGGACGCACATGTATTCCATGAGTATAGCTTGCATTATGACATCACATATAGATTTCATTATCTTAGTGACACTCCTGGTTGCTGTGGATGCCTCTGTTATAAGGTGGGCAGGTTATGTTTTACAAATCCATGGCTGAATAACCTTTTACAAAATGGAATACTTTTCATCTTTGTTGCCACTTTATTCTTACCTTTCTGAATTTGAAATAACAATTTACTTTTACAAAAGCGGTATAAATGTATTTCAATTCCTAAACTGTATTTAATTATTCATAAAGTAGACAATGAGATAATTGTACAGATAATTATATTTGATAATTATATAGTTATCAAACACACACAGCATATTCATTCTGCACACATCCTACAATTTCAAAACAGACATTTTTAGAATAATTAATAACAATAAAAAAAACCATTGTATAGGATTATTTCACTGTTGTATTTTTTATTAAAACATATGTACTATCATGTTACGTATGCACACCTGAATCAATTCTTTGATGTGCAATTTAAAAAAAAAAAAAGGATAAGTAACAAATCCAAAAATCCAGTAACAATTAAGACAAGCTGGGAGTTCTCAGCTTCCAATTGTTATTTGGCTTAGCTTGTAGTTCGACTTTGTGTAGAATAACATTAGTATCTCCAATATGACTTCCTTCTACTTGTTGTTCACCTCAGTTTGATTGGCATATTATGTGTGGCTGGCAGTAAGAAAATGAGCTTAATACAGCATGGGGTGTGAAATATAAATAGAAAGCCAATTTCAATTTGTCTTCTAGAAATAACTTGGTTGGCCTCATTATAGTTTCTTACAAAAATAACTTGCTTATTTTTCACTTGAAAGGTTTTATCTAAAACTTCATTATTAGTAAAGACAAATGTTACTCATAAACTTAGAATTTGGAAATCCTGACTCATCCTGCCTCTATTGGCCCTCTCTCATAGTCCAATATAAGACCAAATTGGGAAGCTTGGTAAATGAAATGAACAAATGAGTTATATGGTACATTTTTGCCTACCAACAAAGATCAGGATTAAGGAGGATAGATGAATCCCTAGACAGGGAGAATTCCAAAGGATAAATGTGCCCTCAAGAATACTATTTTCCCCAGGTAGGCTATTAATGCAGCTCAAATATTGACAGGGCATAGAAAAGAGCTGTCTAGAAGCCTTAACACCCAGTCAGCAAGAAACTTCTACTGTCATCAACAGGATTATTATATAATGCTGAGTTTCTGGACTTTTTAGAATCCTGTTGGGACAGATTCTTGGAACATAATGCACATGAAAGCCCACTAAGCTCCCCCATGTTCACTGGAGCTTTCCACTGACTGCTATCCCTCCCACAAGGTAATGAAAAAGAGGCAGCAAGTGGAGAACAAATTGCATCAAACAGATTCTACAAGTCATGAAAGTTTTGAACAGGGTTATTCAAACAGGGTTATTTTACCACAATACACAGACTTTCAAAGTGAGTAACTGGCTGTTTACATATACAGTGGTACCTCGGGTTACGTACGACTCTGTTAATGAACTTTTCAGGTTACGACCAGCTCTGGCTGCAAAAATTTACCTCGGTTTGCAAACTCTGCCTCGGGGTACGAACAGGATACGCAGTCATTTTCCCTCCCGTGACACGGTCCGCGGCCATTTTCCGCCCCTGACATGTGGTCCGCGACCATTTTTCCACCCCTGACACGTGGTCCCCGGCCATTTTTCCGCCCCTGACACGTGGTCCAGGGCCATTTTCCACCCCTGACACATGGTCGTAGGGAGGGGGACTCTCCCTCCAAGCAATAGCTGCCTCC
The DNA here is from genome assembly GCF_059951505.1 of Python bivittatus. NCBI lineage: Eukaryota > Metazoa > Chordata > Lepidosauria > Squamata > Pythonidae > Python > Python bivittatus. The sequence continues at coordinate 11,949,757 of NW_028277034.1, read as the reverse complement.
CTGTCCTCCACGCAAGAATGGATTAACAGTAATTACACTGAACCTTATGGGGAAATTTCCTTCGGGTTGCGACCAATTCAGGGTGCGACCAGAGTCACGGAACGAATTAAGTTCGTAAACCGAGGTTCCACTGTATTAACTGCAAATACAAAAATGCATGACTATAGCATATTAGGGGAGACCATGTTCTTCATTTTATACAGGTCCTTTCAGTCGTAATGATTGACAGAGAGTCTGTATCTGGAAACTGGCAGTAAAGAACTTATGTACAGAAATATAGCTGCAAACCCAGCTGCCACCTCTAATAGTTAAACAAGCTAGATTCTTTAAATGCAAAATCAGTAAATGCAAATATCTTTTTAAGAAAGAAAGAAAGAAAGAAAGAAAGAAAGAAAGAAAGAAAGAAAGAAAGAAAGAAAGAAAGAAAGAAAGAAAGAAAGAAAGAAAGACATCACTTTTGAGTCATTAAAATAGAACATGGAACAAACCAGTACAAATAGTCATAAAGAATCTTTTAGGATATTACCACAAGGAAGTGGAAGAATGATCACTCCTGCTCTCTAAATCTCAAGAAGGAAGACTTCAATGTTATTTCTACATTTTTATGCTTAATTTCAAGGATCTGGAGGTATTTTATAGTTTTCTTTGGCTTTTCATGCAAAAACATGCTGTGTTTTAGGAACTCCTATGCCTGCCTCTGGCTCTTTTTTTGCTATTTTAAAGATTACTTTATTATCTAGAGGATATTCATTCCCTTGCCCAGTGATTCAAAAATGACCGACAGAAAAAAATGTATTTCTTATACCTTTCAAAAATACTGGGAGGAAGATACTGGCAACATACATCTTGCCTGAAAAATTACTTGGATTTAGTCCTCCCTTGCTAAAAGGAACAGAGGGCCTACAAAAAGCTGCTCCTTGATATGCTGAAGAAGGAGTGGCTATATGAAATCTGAGTGCCAATGTGCCCAGAGGAAAGGTGGGGAGCTAGCATGCTGCAAAGCAAAATGGCATCATTTTATGGCATCATCTTTTTCTTTCAGAATACTGCAGGACCCTCCTTGGGACTTATAGATTTTAGGAAGTAATAATAGTGATGGTTCAAACTGGATGCTTGATGATCATGCCCAACTGAAATAGTAGTGATAAACAGGATGTAAAGGATTTGTAGAAAGTCCAAACCATTTTGCTTTTTGGCACATAAATATTTTGTGACTGGCATCATTTCTTGACAGACTTGTGAATATTCAAGTTCTCCCCACCCCAGGGCAGATATTTTGAGAAAGTATCCATGAAATGCTTTCCACATTCATAATGTAGCCCTACCAGTTCCTATTTAGGTGAATCACTATCAGTCAGGGAGGATAATAACAGGCTAAATGGACCTATAATCAATGCAATATAGTAAGGTCAATTTTTTAAATGATCCATTTATTCCCACGAGTAAACATGCAGAAAAACAGGTTTTGTGCATGGTCCAAATGAAAATGCACCATATAACTGTTAATGCCATAAGACTTTTAGGGTGGCATGGAAAGTGAAAACATCAAGTGTTTGATATGAAAGTTTAACAGAGTCAGTTCTCTCAATGAACATGAATATGTCTTCTTTGATCTCTAGTACTCATCATTTGAACAGAGATCATTGTTTTCATATATGGACACAGCACCATTCTATCATGAAATGAGTTATACTGTCATCTATGGTTTTTAGGATGCCACCCTTCAGAGAAAAGAATGGAATGTAAAAATAAAAAAAGACATCAAAATGAATAGACCATGAAATGAATAAATAACTTTTTTAGATTATTTCTTGACCCTTGGCCTCAGGGCTAAGAAATAGCTCTAGCTTGACAGTTTTGAGCAAAGAATAAATGATGATTATTTACTGCAACACACAGGAAAGGCATTGTCAAGTCATGACAAGAAAGCAGCATTGCATGTTAAGTGACCATATTATTGTATTCTATAACATTCATACAAATATTGTGGGTAAAATGAGGGAAATAATATGAAGAATATTGGTAAAACCAGCATTTTGTTACTGTGATATACCAGCCTGTTCGTCATTCTAAAAATCACTAATTAAAAATTATTAACATATATAGTGCAGCTTATCTCTAAACAATGTTATTCACACTTTAGTTCCATTGAAATCAATTAAGCATAGTTAATGTATTATATCCATTTTGATGAGACTAATGGGTGACTAATGTAGTATAGGATCTCATCCAAAAGATTAATCCACTATGTTGTCTATTTTAGCCCAATAGTGAAACAGACCAGTCAGGCAAAACCAGTCATTTCTGTATAATTGCTAGCCTATTCAAATATTAAGGGCAGCTATACAGGAGGAGCTACTGAATCCCTGATGTCCAAAACAGTCTATACATGGAAAGAGAGTTTAGGAGTGTAAGAGTAAATATAGGTTAAGAAAATTGTCTTCCACAAACTAGAGGTAGGGAATGTGTGATACTACAGATATTGCTGAACTACGGCTCAAACTACAACTACAACCAGCATGACTAGTGATGAAGAATGCTGTAAGTGCAGTTCGGCAACATATGGAGTAGTGCAACAGTTACCAGAACCAGAAAATTACTCCAAACATTAAGCTGTGGTCCCACATAGCTCTATGGATCAGATTGGCCGGATCTCTATAGAAGAGCTCTTTAGAAGCCTGAGTGCACTAAAATACAGTTGCATCCATACCTTTTCATGCCCTTCCCATGATATTTTCTGAGAAGAAAAAAGTGCAAATAATCAATAGAAAAATCAAAACTATTATTATCACAGCTATTGAGCTTGACTGTGTCTATCCTCATTTTTAAAAAGCCTTTAAAATATAATTAAAAGCAAAACGCAGTAGGGTGGAAAGATTCTGGAGTGGCTGGAGTCCTGCACAGAAGCATCATGCACACATTTCATTGTGGGTTCTTATTTGTCTTAGCAATTTTTTACTATGTTTTTATAAGCGATCTTACAAAAACATTGTAATGCAGTACTATGATGTTTCTTTTACTTCTGCATGCTTTGACAATGCTGATGTTGTTTTTCAAGTATCTTTTACTGAGCACTGTCAAGTTACCACTCACTAGTTGAATTTACTGTTTGAGTGAATAAACCATTAGATGTTTCTATATAAATATTTATTTTATTTTATTTTATTTGTTTATTTACAGGGCTGTAGACCACTCCAACTGAAACTTACTCTGAGCAGGTTACATACCCTATTTGGATAAATAAGATTAAAAACATACAATATCTATTATAAAAAACAATACCACATAATTTAGTACCACAGATTAAAAAATAACTTTATTTCAATTAATCTCCCAAATTATAAGAGGGAAAAGCTCATAACATTTCCATCCCTAAGGCCTGCTAATACATAGCCAGTGCTATTACAAGATTTTTTTTTTTTTTAGTTGCAGTTTTGTACAAACCCCTCCTCCCTAATATGTACATGGACCATGTTTTATTTTATTTTGTTCTATATAGTTGTTGCTTATTTACCAGAATTTATAGAGTGAACACTTCTGAATCTAAAGGCATCAATAAGGATTAGTAATCTTTGGGAAACAACCACAAGATTATTTCACTGTGCTAACAAACTGTATAAAGAAGACTGTTTTTAGAATATATTCTTTCCTTCTTTTTTTAAATAAAACACAAGTTAATTGGTTGTAAAAGTGTTTAGATGACAGCAGATGTGTCAGAGTGAAAACCATTCCATAGACCATACAAAGAAACCAAATCATTACATGCTCACTTTGAGACACACTCTCTTATTTTTTGCTGTCATTCAGGGACAGAAACATTTATTCAACTAGACAAGTTGTTTTGCTATCAGAAACACTTTTACAGATATTATTACTATATTTCTAACTTTTTGAATGAAAACATTTAAATACAGACTTTTCAATTCAGGTTTTTAAATAGAAGTATATAATTTGTATTGTTTGCATTAGCACATGTGATTTTTTTTTCTCTCAAGTATGTGAAAATCTAATAATTTTCAATGTTAAGAATAACTGTTAAAAGGGCTTACCTTTGTAATTTTTGTACATGTAAGGGGCTATTATTTAGATAGTTTTCATTATGTTCCTTTCAGTAACTCATGCATATATGTTATGCAAGATATAATCAGTTCTTGAAAACAAAGCATCAGAACAGACTCATATTTCATATATCTTGTTAAAATTATTAATAATAGCTAGAACTCAGCATGGCACATAATTTTCATGGGAGAGATTCCTTATACTACATGATTTGTAAATCTTGCGTATTACTGAACATTTTTACAATGTTCAGTTGTAAAATTGAAACAGTTTTACAGTGTTTGAGCCGTATCAATCAGCAATACCTCCATAAATTACTTAAGGTAACCTTTTAAAAAAACAATCCAGTTTTGTCCCATTTCATTTTAATAAAATTAAACTGTCTTAAACCCAAACACTTTAGTTTAAAAGTGACTGTGGTGTCAGTCCTAAGAAATTTAAATATATTTGATGGCCTTAATAATATATTCAAATACAAAAAGGAAGCTTTTGTATTATATTCCATCATGTCTCAATTTGGGGAAGATATTTATAGAAAAGATTTACAGAGAAACTTAAACCATATTTTGTTATTATTGTCTCATGTATGAAAAATATATTTTTTTTTCTTAAAGATTATTCTTTTTTTATTTGTTCTATACCAAGTAAATTTGAAGGGCAGGTTAGGAAGAGACACCATCATTCTCATATATTCATCAAAACAGTATATCATGTAGTTTAAACTACAAGATATACAATATTTAGACATTGGTACCAAATATCAGTCCTTGAGTACTGATTGACACTCATCTTTTTGTTCTACAGTACTAACAAAGAATATGAGAATGGAAGTTATGTCCCTTTTGAATATTTGTCATGCCTTGCTCCATTTGGGCTGGTCCCCCCTTCACACACACACACACACATGCACTATGAAGCAGTGATCTTTAAGAGAATAGAGAGAGTTTAAAACAGGAAAGAGAAGTGTATCTGAATCAAGGGTGAAGGGATACAAGAAGCAAGTGGACTACCACCAAACAAACCAAATATTAGGGCAAGAGATTAAGACAGAACAATATTGCAGTTTCTACCAAGTCATTCTGCTAAACAATGTCTATGGGATACTGGATTTAAAAAACATTTTTAGAGCTCTGTCTACCATCACACTTCTTTTCTCATGCATTTACATCAGCCAAAGCATACCTGGTGATATTAACGAGACTCACCTGAGCAGCACCGCAGCTTCCCACAGATAGAATCCCGAGACAGCAGCACGCAGGTATCTAATCTGGGCCATGGTATGGCGAGGTATTTACAACCTCCTCCCAAAAGAATGTGTCCGAGTCATAAGGGAATCCAAAAAAGGGGAGGGGGAGGCTCCTGAAGGATTGGAGAGTTCGGAATGAGAATGCTGACTGGAGAAGCTGCTGAGTTTTCAGCACCCTGGAGAGCTCCCTGACAATCGAGAGCACCTGTATAAACCGAGGACGTCTTTCCCCAGGGTGGTCTATTCGCCGGCGTCTGGGATGTCGTGCATTTTGGGGTTGTTGTTGGCAACCAGCTCGCCAAGGTTTGTACTGTGCATTTAAAGGGAGAGGCTAATCCCAGGGGGCAAGACCAGGCAGCCGAGGAAGGGCATCCAGAAAAGGCAAGCCGCAGCAAAGTAGACCTACTTTGAAGCTTTCCTCTGTCCCTTCTTTCCTTCTCTGTCCAGAAGCCAATTCGCCACATTCCTGAACACTGGCAATAGCAAGGCTAGAAAGGAAAGAGAAGGAGGCGGAGCCAGAATCAAAGCAGTGGACTTCCTCCAGCCAGTCAGGGAGCTCCCAGTCTGACAGAAGGCCGTGCTGGAGCTGTTTTACTAAAGAGAAAGAGAGAACGACAGGCAAAAGTGAGGGCGGGGGGGAGGGGGAGGCGCAAAATTGGTACTGAAGGATAGGGATCCCCACAAAAGGAGTATCCTTTAGCAAAAAAGAGGAGAGAGGAAAGTCTCATCAAAGAGTTGGATCAGAGGAAGAACAGAACTGCCGAAAGGGACAAAGAATCTGTGGGAAGAAAGACTTCTGAAAGAGATAGCTTTTCAGAGTTTTCCGGGATAAAAGATGCTCATGGCTAATGTGCAGATATGGAAACTGGGTACTCTGAGAATCATTTATCTCAACATTTATATCAAAGGCTTAGATATATAAGCCTGGAGGAAACCTGTGGTGAGGCAACTCTTCCTTGGAGGGAAGGAATGTGTGATCTTAGAGCTCCATAGAAGGAGAATTGTCACCAGTCTTTAGTGTATCTGAAAGACTTTGGGCGAGGGCGGTGGGAGAGGGACTGAATCCCTTTTTTTTCTGTCTCTTTCTCTTTCCCTCCCCCTCTCTCTGTGAATGCACTGGAGATGTAAAACTTTCACTAATAAATGATTAGCATAAATACTTGACTAATAAAGCAGCATAAATGGCCTTCTTTGAGGATGCATATTCTATTTTATCTATCTACATGCACACACACACGTCAGCTAAATGATAAAACATATTCCAAATGTGGATAATGACAAAATAGGCATGCCTTTTCTTATGCACTGCTTTAGGGTTGAATCTGAAGCAGCCACTATTAGAATAATGTTGTAAATGACATCCCATTTATAATTTCACTCTGTTAGTATGTAATGTAAACATTATTTTTACATATAAACATCATGTTTAAAGAAACCATCAACTATCACTTAAGTAGAAATTCACAAATCCCACCCAAATTAAATTAGTACTATTACTACCCATAAACACATAATACAATAAAGGCGAAAGCATATTTAGATACCTTTTATGCACTTTTTTTAAAAAAGAAAACTAATTTATCTTGTTGTCCTTAGAGACTAATGTGTTCAGTAATACTTTTCATAGTATTACTTAAAGCTTAGATGATGGGATTTCGAATGTAAACACAATGAGGTTCTACTTTGTAGAAATAGCATTGCATTATATATGCATTATTCACTAGTCCTAAAATACTGTGTAAGAAACTGTGCTATAAGTAGTAATTTATTTTATTCTTGGCTTCATTTCACATATTTTGAATTGGTGTATTGATTGTTTTCCTTTTTAAGTATGTCACACTAAACAGATGATGAAGGATTACAAATATCCACTACAGATGAAAAAAATCCAGAACAAGACTTTGCAGTCTACTTTAATCATTTTGGTTTGAGATGTTAAGTTAAGAATGCAAATAAGTTAAGCACTTTTTGAAAGAAAAGCATGTCAGATGTAAAAGTACTTACTACTGCTGTATTGTGCAACTATTTGTATTCTGTTACTTATTCTTCATGCATGTTAATCATACATTCCTATAATTTGTGGATCCTAAATTCTGCACTACATACAGGTAAGATGACTTACTAGATTACTGCTGTCTTCAGACAGTCTGAACTGAAGAGTACCATTTTTTTTTCTTTTTTCTTTTAAAGTGGAATTCTTAAAAGCAGCTTTTTAATATAGGACATGGACCTTCTCTTTCAAGAAAAAAAAGCTGTGAAATGCTCATGAATACCCATTTTAAAAATTTCTAGAATGTATATTCAGTTGTAGCTTTCATCACACATTTATAATCAAACACAGCTGCAACTTAAAGAAAATTCTTTAAAAAAAAAACATATTCAGTGCAATATTTCTCTAACAAGAAAAACAATCTCCTATTTGATGGAAGAATGGTTTACCTTAGCCAAGCTCAATGTCAGAACCAACATTATAGAGTAGTAAGACAATTGCATGTAACTATTATCACCTAGGCCAAGGACATACTGAATGCATAATGAGTGCTTTAAAATATATCACTGTTTACCATGGGCCATTGCTCCTAAATGCTCTAGACAGCTCCCCAAACATTGCAAAATGTTGAGATGCATGACAGTCCTTAGAAAAGTTGTATTGTGTAATTTTCTGATTTGTAATATGCTTCATTTTTAATAAAACCAATAAAATATGATAATAACTACCTTATTTAGCTCCAACTTGAATCTATACTGTGGAGTTACTCAGCCTGCCATCTTTCCTCTAAGCCTTACCTCCTTGTTTCTTAGGTGTTTTCACATAAGTATGGAAGGAAAGAACTCTCCTTTTTTGTTTTTTCACACATCCTTGTTCCTGACATAGGTTGGTAACAGACATCAGGAGCATTGGGAAATCTTAGTTAATGGGATATGTATCAGGAAGCAATGGAAATTTGTAACCACAAATGAAGACAAAGAGTTTCTATTGTAATTCAAAGCAATGAAGTTAGAGTAAAATGATAGTCCATAACTGTTAATCATATATTATCTGCAAGTTAAGATGAATTTGTGAATCGTTTATGAATAATGACTAATGTGACTCAGGTTGTGACATCAATAGATAAAAGTGCCTGATATGCTGGTTTAACTCTAGCACCATCAAAGACTGTATTGGAATGGTGCACTAATGTACTGATCAATTGTCTGGTTGCAGCATAATGCTTCTGAACATTGTTTTCAATAGTAGCACTGTACAAAATAGTTATTAATAGTCCTAATGAGATGTCACTAGTGCTTATCATCTCCAGGAGTGGTTATAGTTGACATATTAGACATAGTCACAAAGAATACATTCCTGGCCAACATTGATAGAAGTTGGCCAATCCAGACCCACATCCAAACTGTAAACCTGAGTCTTCAAGGAGAATATTATTATTACATCTACCACAAGATGAATATTGGTTCTTTTAGCTCCTTTTCAACTGACATCTTGTCTGGAATAAACTCCAGCTTTCTAATCTTCATCTAGTCATTGATCTGAAGCTTGCATGGCTTCTTAGAATTAGATGAAATGGAGAAATAAATATAATCATCCAAAACTCCAATTATCTCTCCTAATGGTTTCAAGTGCTTGATAAACAGCATTGGGACAATATGTAACTTGAGAGTCATACTAGACATAAAACAAGGGTTTCCATCATCATTTTGGCATGGTTAATCTGCCAAGATGTTCAAGGTATGAATTTAAATATTAGAACAAAGACATCATCCATATGTCAGTTTTCTAATGTATAAATATGAATAATTAACTAAAGCACATGTAGTATAAATTATTCAAGCATTTGCTGTTTGTGACAATCATAGATAGAAGAAAATATATTTCATTAAAAGAAAATCAGCTGAGATAGAAGTAATAGGAACTAGATTCCAGCCTGGCTCTTAACTTTTTAAAAAAAAAAATAGTATCTGTTCATTTATTTTATATTGCCTAGTCACAGCATTCTCTGGGCAGTTAAAGTCTTTTTTTTTTTTTTTTTCCTTTGAGAGTTTTCATTAAAACAAGGGTTAGCTGCTGTATATTATGAGAAAATGCTACTGGAACTAGTTCTTTAGGATTTTGGATTATGAACTGTTGAAAAAATTAAATAGACATGCAGACATTATTTTAAAGAGTTGCTCCATAACAATTACAAACCTTTTAAAAAATCTTAGACACTATAGCTATTCATAATTATGCACTATCCAGCAGCATTTTTTATGAATAAATAGCACCTATTCATCCACTCATTATCGACTGCTTTAGAAAAAATTAAAGCGCATCTGTCCAGAGCCAGATAAGTAAATGCTTGTGTTTATTAGAAAATGAACACCTATCAGTTAGTCTCGAAATGTCCTTGAACAGCTATGAATCTATTTACATTAAAACAATAATCTAACTTGGTTCAATGTTGCTTGAAAAAGAAAGTTTCATATAAATCTATGTGTGATTATGTTTTTATCCATCCTGACGCAGCTTTTGCCCCATGTCACCCACATACATACAGTAAGAATTTCAATACAAGTAAGTGGGTAGAACGGTTCCTGTTGGATCCCTATCTCCTACTGCTGCATAGTGATTGTCTTCTCGAGAGAGAGAGAAAAAGAGCATAATTGTTCTTGTAATTAAATCATTTCTTGTAATTAAATAATCTATGTAATAAAAATGCCAGATCCCAGACAAAAATGTAAGAAAATATATGAGTAGCATAACTGTTATTAATTGTCACAGTTGCCATAGCTGAGTGTTTAAGGAGGTGCTATGTCGTATATCTGCATTTAAATTAATCTGACACTGGGTTTAAGGAGGTGCTACTGTTTCCCCAGTTAATAGCACTCAGTAGATAACATGTTCTCTCTCTCTCTCTCTCTCTCTCTCTCCCTCCCTCTCTTTTTCATACACACACACACACACCCTCTAAAATATTTTCTCTCGATTTAATGGAGCACAGATTCAAACATTATAATATTTTGATGAGAGGCCACACCTCCCTCTCTTTCTCTTTGTGTGTTTGTATTGTCTGCTTTGTTTCCCTTTAAACATGAAGTTACTGCAAGCACATTCTTTGGCCTGGAAACCTAGCAAGGAGAAGAGGCTTTAAATGTGCCTCCCACTATGACCCAAATTTATTTATTTATTTAAAACATTTCCATGTCGACCATCTTAAAACCAAACCCTAGGCAGCTCCCAACCAAAAGATAAAACAATATGTACAAATGGTAAAAACAAAAACCAATAAAAACGAGATCAGAAAATCTGGGCACCACAACCAAGCTTCCCCAATGCAGCCATAACACTCTCAATTTCACTCTGTCTTCAGTGTTTGGGGGAAAGCCAGCTCTTAATGCTTTCTGGAAGGTTAAAAGGGTAGTGGCTTCCTGGATCGCAAAGGGAAGGGTGTTCCATAGGGCAGGGACTGCAATAGAAAAGGCACACCTTTTAGTTCTTGCAAGATGGCAACTTTTAAAGGATGGCAACTTTTAAAGGATGGCAACTTTTAAAGGATGGGACCTGGAGTGTCCAGAGGAAGGATCCAGTAACTTCAAATTACTGGACAAAGGTAATTTATTTGTTTTAATATGTCATTCCTTAGCCTTCTAAACTGCAATCCCAAATCTTGGTCCAGATTTAGAGTGAAGTGGAGACAACATGAGGTCCCATGCTTATTTAAAGATAAGAGAAAATAAAACTGCAGGAACTTCTTCACATTTCCATCTAACTGGAACTTAGTGTTTTAGTTCAAAGAGACCATAGAACTAGAATCATATAATTCAACTAATTGCACCATGCAGATCTACAAAATAGGATGATAGAATGTAGTGTTCTGAATAAATGGCCAGTTAAGCCAATTGAAAAAATAATCCACTTTCTCCTGATTCTGTCTCAGTAAACACCTCTTTCGTTAAGAGTTTTTCCTGATATTCAGTCGAAATATGATTCCCTGCCATTCCCTGTTCTATTTTGGGAACATGAGAATTCGCCAGCACATTTCTTAAAATCTGTTTTGTTTTATTTTTAGAAATGTTATAAATAAGAAACATTCAGTGGTTGATGGATAGGTTCTATGAGATGCCCCTGTCTTTTCTATTTTTTCATGTTGCTTTGTAGACCAGGTATCTCTACATATACATATATTTGCAATGTTTTGCCTGTTAACTGGGAACTTTACATTCCCAGCAGGTTAGTAACATTATAGTATTTCATTACTGCCTAATAGTAAACTGCTGCTACTAGTGAATTTTCTAATGGTCAGAACTATCAGCCCCTTGAGCTAGGCCTGGTCAGGAAACAGACACCACAAAGACTAATGGAATTTTACTTTATTGTTGTAGGGTATAATAAGTGAATGTTGAAAATTTAACAGAGTGTCCCCCTGCCCCTTCTTATACCAAAGAGAACCAAGGTGGTAATCTTTTTCACATCTTCCTCTTTCTCAGGGCTGAGCTGATGTTTACTTCCTGCTCTTGCATTCCATCCTCAAGGCTATCTCCATACTTCTTTACAACAGCCAACAAATTGTGGGAAACTAGTCCTCAACTGCAGATTAAAATTAGCATTGTATTTGATTAAAATTAGTCATTTAAAAAAGATGAAAAGGACCAGAGTAAAACACTTTCCAATTTTTAGTATGGAATAGTTACTGAAGACTTTGAACATGAAAACGCATTAGATAAAGGTGTGCAAGTGTGTCAGAGAGGTATATTTAAGAGCTTCCCTTGTGAAAGCATCTAATTAAATGGCCAAGAATAGAATGCCTCCATATTAGTCATAGTTCTTCAAACTATATACCTCTACTTAAATATAGTCCAGTAGGTATATAAATAGAATGATTTGTATTCCATTAATTATTTTCCACTAAAAACTGAATTCTAATCTAGAATTATATTTCAGAAACTGTAAATTATTAATGGGACTATGATTAGTACTCTTTCCGTTAGTTATGCTAGCCTATATACACATTCTAGTTACAGTTGCCTCTTGGTGCAATTTACAATAAACCTAATGGATTCAGTAGGGAACTTAACTTTCCCCAATTATTAGGAATCTTTGGTTTCAGTCTATGTTATAGAGTGCATGGAGTGATGGACCCAGGTAGATCTGGATTCATATCCCTCCTTACTCATAAACAATATTTTTGAGCGATTGGTTGTTTCTCTACTTGGCTAATTTCACAAGAATTTTAGGAGGCTAAAATAATGAATGGTAGTAGAAGAAAACAAACAAACAAACAAATAGGAGAGGCTTTGACCATCTAAACTTCAACACCTGCTAAGATCTGTTAGTGGCCATCACAATTGCAATTATTTATAAATGGTATAACAAGACATCTTTCCAATGGAGATAATGGTAGTTTGAGAACTGGAACTAATTTGCAGGGAATTAGAATAGTAAGATGCAGTATAAGTGACACCCTGACAGTTTAATGGAATATCAGTGTTGATGAATGGTCAGTTAATATTTGTGCAGTATATATCTCTTTTCTATTTTATGATAAATAAAGCTTATTTTATTTGAGTTAATACATATGGTCAGTAAGTAACTCAGCAGAGATTGAGCTTAAATGGATATAGTTGATTGGCAGTAAGACCAAACAAAATGACGCAGTAATCTCAGGAAGAAATTTCTGAGAGGGATCATGGCCTGTAATGGTATGTGGGAAAGACCTTGGGAGACTGGACAAAGAGACTCTGCCAAGGGAACAGTCAGATAAGAGACAGCATAGCCTGCAGCTAGATAATTATTGGGGCAAGAGGCTCAGAAAAGACCATCCCTAGTTTCTCGGTCTGTAAAGGGGGAGGGGGGGAAGAATTGTACTTTCAGACTGATTGATGTTGGCCTTGTGGAGTAAACCCAAAAGGGATCACAACCAGATGAGATAATTCTACTTTATTGTAAGGCTACATTAACAGAATCTTGCAAGTCTGAAAGTACAATTCTCTCTCCGTCTCCTTTACAGCCCAAGAAACTAGGGAGAGTCTCTTCTGAGCCTCTTGCTCCACCCACTATCCAGCTGTGGGCTATGCTGTCTTTTATCTGACCACTCCCTTGGCAGTGTCCCTGTGCCCAGTCTCCCGAGGTCTTTCCCACACAGCATTACATAGTCTGATACTGGATTAAGCTATGTGCCATTCAGTCTCCCTGTAATACCGAAACTAGCAGTAAAATGAATTAAAGTCTCCCTGTCAATATCTTCATTTCAGTGCTACTGCAGTGTTTCTGTGCTTTTCATTCTCCTTGAGTTAAATTGAGGAAAACAAAGGAATATGGGCAGAAGATTTTTTCCTCTTAATTTTAATCTATATAAATTTGTCATTTTTGGGGGGGCTGAAGTAATGCTCCTTAGAGTGTTGTGTATACAACCCCTGATGATAATTAGGAAATCACAATATCATTCAATATCATTTTTAAATTTTTTCACTCACTTTTTCCATATTGTTCTTGCCAGCTATTGACCCATTTGTCATAACTATTCAAGCAGAGGCAAAATGAACTCTCAGAAAAGGAGAGAATTATTAACTGCAATATTGTGCACCCTAATAATAAGACCATGAAAGGCTTCCAGGGTCAGAAAAGTGCAATCTTCTGTTCTGCAGTGAGATCCACTGAAACTAAATTGTTTCTGACAGGTATTTATCTAGTCATACACACACACACACACACACACACACATTTATAACTTTGCTTTCAAAGCTCAAGCTGGTTTATATGGGGATCTCCCTTAATTTCATCCTACTTGAATAACCCAGTGATATAGGCTCAGCTTAAAAAGAGTAACAGACCATAAATCACCTAGTAAACTCCATGCCTAATCATTCTACTGCACTAACTCTGCTCTTTGAAGGAAATCTGAGATTGTAGCGAACTATAAATGCATGAGTCATTATGAACACAGAGAATGAGTAGATACAATAGAGTATAAAAGCCAAGAGATATAACTAAATGCCTTCTATAACACTGGGTACTTTGATTCATGAGCCAGCTTTTTAATAACGCCCTGACTCATACAGGAATGCTATCTTTCAAACGTTTATCTCACTTTCTTTCTCTCTTTCTCTCCTCTCTCTTACTGTCTTGGTAGATGGAACAATCTATACCCATCCTTCCAACACAAATGTACCACACAGAATGACTTACTGTACGTGTGTTAAAGACAATAACATATGGTTGCAGTTTGAATACACATATTTTTCCTTAGCTGTATTTTACCAAAACATTTCCATTCACAGATACACATGTGTGTAGTGGCAGTACTCACAATGAATTATTTATTTATTTATTTAAAATTATATGGCCACCCATCTCAAAATGCATGATTCACCTAGACTCACAACACTTAAAAACAGAATAAAAACAATATAGCAAAATTATAAACCACAAAAATAGCAGTCAGGAAAGAACCAAACTATCACAACAATTAATAAAAAATGGACTTCCCCACACTGCTAGGGCCCCATGTGAGGGCCATGGGCAGGCACTGGGGAGCAGAGGTGGGCTGGCAAGGGTCGCAGGTGGGTGCTGGGGAGCACAGGTGGACCAGCAAGGACTACAGGCAGGTGTTGGGGACCGTGGGTGGCAGGTGAAGGCCATGGGCAGGAGTTGGGAATCCCATGCAGTCACAGCATCCCATGGTCACATGATCACTATTTCTGACCTCCTGCCAGTTTCCCCACTGACCCTGCTTGTTCAAAGCCAGCAGTGAAGTTCGCAAATGGTGATCAGGTGACCTCAGGACGCTGCAACATCGTAATTGTGAGCTGGTTGCCAACCACCTGGATCACAATCCTGTGACTGTGGGGATGCTGCAACAGCCACAACTTCGTGGACCGGTCGTAAGTCCCCCTCATTCAGCGCCATTGTAATTTTGAATGGTTGCTGAATGAGTGGTCGTAAATCAAGGACTATCTGTACTACAAGCTGCTTCTCCGTATGTGTTTAGACTACTTAGTTTTGAAAATAGATTTACCACCTAATTGTTTTACAGAATAACTAGGAAAAAAAGAAACAGCTCTGAATAAGAACTGGGAATTTGATATCTGCTTCACATCTATATTAACCAGTGTAAAGACATCTGAAAAGAACTACAGTAAGTTCAGTATTCCTATGTCTTATAAATTGGGGTCCAGATTCCTTTGAATGTTGTTCATGGGCAGTAGTTAAAAATAAAAGTAAAAAAATTAGTATAATCACTACTGCTGATCTGTAGTCTTCCTAGCCTGATAACCCAAGGCTATTCCAAAACATAACCACAACTAAATACATAACATTTTGGGGGAAAAAATACCAAAAAAAAAAAAAGACCACAGAGAAGTCTGTCTTCTGATAGAACTTTTTTTTTTTTTCCCCCTGAGGCTGGCTGAAGAGATGAGAATTAAAGTGAATTCTTTAATGTTGAACCTAACTATCATTGCATATTGTTTTAAGGTATTTTATGGGATTGCTTCATGAAGTTTTAAAATCACAAACAACATGACCAACACTGTTTATGAGAGGTCCTTAGTCCGGAAATTACTCCTAATAGGTATTGTAAGCAGTTCAATAGGACAATAAATAAGCAGTATTATACAATATTTAATAATTTCTTTCTGTATTGTAAATTGAGGTAAGCATCTTAGTTAAAAATGTGGTGTGCCTTTCAACAAAATATTATTTTATAGCATAATGTATTAAAATATTCCAATACTGTATCCTGTATATTATTCCACATATTATTATTCAAATTATTCCACATATTATTATTCAAACTTTGCAATGTTTTATTTTTGTTAAAAAAAAAAACTGTTGAAAAATTAGAATTTCTCTTCATTCTAAAATATTTTAACACGTGTAATATATTCAGCTCTCTGAGTAGAGAGTTTTATACACAGATTTCTTTAATATGCTTTTTGGGGGAAAATGACTGCTTTTCATCTATCTTGGCAACCATTTTAATATTCAGGAAGGGTGGGGAATTTAGGGGGAAGGGGTGAAACTCTTCCTTTAGTGACATGTCCTTTGCATTCAAAAATCACGAAAACTGCCTGATTTTTCCAGTACCAAGTACTAAAGATAAAAATTTAATGGTTTATATTCTACCTTTAAAAGTGCCATTTAGCCAATTGACTTTTGCAACATTTTATAAAGCTTGCATTCATGACTGCAGAATTTGCCCTTTTATATTTTCCACTTCATTTTTTTCTCATCAGTTTTAGAAACTTGTATTCACCTTGTGTATTCTCCAACCTGTCAAGTTTTTCAAAAAGGTTAATAAAAAAGAGAAAGGTATTTAATGACTTTCTAAATCTTTGAAAAGGGTTTTTGTCAGAGACTATGAAGCTGAATAAGTAACTATCGATTTCATTGATCATATACTTTAAAATATGTAAACCATTAGAAAAATAGTAGGAAACAAATAAATAATAGCCCCTGGAAATAATACTATTTATCTACAATATTAAATGTGGACATACATCTAACAGGGTTAGATTTGCATGTACTGTTATTTCCTCAAGGATAGGGGTCTGTTGAAATGGTGCAGATTTATTATTCATAAATAATCTTCTCCAGCTGTTAAAGCTGGTGATTCTTCTAAAGTTGTATGCAATTTGGGATATGACCTGGTTGGCTGAGTGTACTCTACTTGGATGCGATGCAAAGGCTCCTGTTTTCTGAAAAGCTCAGGACAATGAAAATGTAGGTAAATGATTAAAATAATGGTAAGAAAAGATATAGGTTGAATCAAATCAAAACAAATTATAGTCAATTTTAGGGTCTCATAGCACTAAGAGGAGCAAAAAGTTGTTCTCTTCAGCCTGAAGTCCTTTAGATCAGGGTCCTCAACCTTGGCAACTTTAAGACAGGTAGATTTCAACTCCCAGAATTCCCCAGCCAGTCTTGCTGGCTAGGGAATTCTGGAAGTTGAAGTCCAGCCGTCTTAAAGTTGCCAAGGTTGAGGAACCCTGCTTTAGATCATTAAGAGACTTATATACTCACGCTAAGGTAATGAGAAAGATTCCACAGAAAGTTATTGTGATGAAATTGCACAACATATTGTACACGTTAAGCAACTCAGTAGGTGGTGTAAAATATTTGGTGGGTTGCTGTCATTGCTAAGAAATAACTCAAAAAGGGGGGGAAGCAAATCTTATGAACTTCTTACTGAAAGCTTTAGTAGGTTATATTTACAACTGCCAGATGGAAGTAAAAAATAAAATGAAAGACTAACTGTAACAGATGTGGCAATCAGCACTGACAGGAAATGAGCTTAGCTCATAGCTGTATTTGTATGCAGTTATTTGAGTGTTAAATTGTCATCAGATACAGCTGCTTTAAAGAATAGCAGACAGGTACTACATTTGGCCATTTTTTAAAATCAGATCCAAAGTGCTGCATAGCCCTATTCCCAAGCATGTCATTTAAATTAGGCAAAAATGGATTCCAATGATAATTCTGACTCAAAGAGCCCCATGATATGTCATGGGATTTACTCCCAGAATAATATCGATAGGATTGCAGACAGAGCAGAGGGTACCCAGTTCTTCTGTCACTGGAGTTGCTGACACTCAGATCTTCTCACCATCACTTTTCTTTTCTCCATGACCCCTGCAGGCTTGAATTAGTCCTTCTCGCCCCCAGTTACACCCACAATTCTGATCACTTCTCCCAATGTGGTCCAATGTGCACCACTTCACAGAGCATCAGGAGGAACAAGGAAACATGAGAAAATATACATTTCCAGCAAAGCCACGCCCACAAGTGAGAATGGAAGCTATTACAGGTAGTCCTTGCATTGCAACCACTCATTCAGTGCCTGTTCAAAGTGGTGTCAGGCTTGTCTTTCCTGTTTGACTTCTCCCACTATGGCTGTTAAATGTTATCAAGCTAATTTTTTTCTAACAACTGAAACTGTTTTACATGAACTGGACCTAACCGGCTAGATAGCGTTCCTGTTTGTTCTACAGCAACCTCACCAAGAGCTACAAGTTTTAGAATCCAAACTGGATTTCCAAAAGTGTAGTAAATAGCAGTGCAAAGAGATATCAGTTATAATATATAAAATTGTCACAATAGACCACATATTAGCACTGATTACAATCACTGTAATCAGTTTTTCATGCTTGCTTGAATGTCACTTAAGTACTGCTAAAAAATTCAGTAGCTGAAATAATCTTCACATCTGAACTTGAGTAGTAGCATTATTTTCAGATTTTTTTTATATTTGTGCATGGTGAGATGTATATTTTTTTAAAAAAATTACAAGAACACTGAAAATTTAGCCTTCTTCATCTTTTCCTTGAAATAATGACAATGAAAAGTGTGGTAATTTTTCTTGGAACAAGAAATGGTTAGAGAACGAAAGTCTTGGGTGACAACTGCTTTTCATCCAAGTTCAAGAGGCTGATACGTTTAATGTTCTTAATAGTTTGGGGCTTATGTCTGAATGTTGCTACTTCAGCTTTAAGATCATCTTCAAAACCCCTGTTTTGGTTGCCATACTTACCCTATGTAAATTGGTTATTTTCTGAGAGTAATCCTTGAAATATGAGAGGAGCTTCCAAAGTTATATTAACATATTTCAATATCTTTTTGGTGTTAAGCAGATATCTATATTCTCTCAGATCATTAGTAGGCTTATATATGGTATTAATTTTTTAACAATTATGCTATAATGGAGCCTTTTAATTACTCTCATTTCTGTTATTTATCATGTACTGCTTTAAGATGATTATGGATTACATGTTAATTATTTTCAGACACAGAGACAAGTAGTACTGTCAAGACCAACCACCTCTGTGAGACATGAACTGCTATGAACAGCAGCTCACTTCATCAGATGGATAGGGTGGGTTTGCTATTACATGTCTGTAAATGCAGAGAATTAAATGGGAAAGGGATACAGAAAGAACAAGGTGGGTAACTAATGCAAAGGATGATGGCCGAGTGTTGCCTTATCAAATATAATGGGTTATAAACCCATTACATTTATTTTAAGGACCCATTATAATATTCTTAACTGCTCATGATTAACTGTTCACAATTTTCAAGTATTTTGTAAGTTGCCCCAGGAATACTTTTGAAGAATGATAGGCAAATAAATTAAAAAAAAACAACAATAAAATTTAAATTTTTTTTAAAAAGCAATAAATTCCTAGTACTTAGGAATGTCAACTACCTTTAAGCTCACAGGGTTGTTGTTATTGTGGGGATAAATTGCATAGCTATGGTGTATCCTGACCTAAGTTTTTGGAGAAGGAAAGGCAGGGTATAAAGCTAGCAAACATATAATAAACAGCAGGAAGTGATACAGCTATAAATGATAGAAACTGTTCCATATACAGAAAGCAGAATTCCCAAGCCAATGGGAATATTGAATATTGCTTCCTCTTTATTGTCCAAGGTCTACATCTTTCATAAATGTGAAGCTCCTGGATTCATTTTGGTGTGTGCACATGCATATAAATGGTTCAAAGATGTTTGGATTATGACATTCCATCTACCTATAGAAAACCCATAAAACAAAGCCAATAAGTTTGGCAGAGAGCTTAAAATCTGGCAGAGAGCTTAAAATTTGGCAAAATCAGTTCCTTGTGCCTTTTTGTTATCTTTATGCACAAAAATGCTTGCTTTCCTTATACAGAGCTTTTTATTTCTTTAACAAGATGGGAGATCTCTGGCTATGAATTCGTCAATTTTTATTTCATAAAGTAGTAGTACTCAGCTTATAAAATATGTTTTTAGTAAATGTTTTAAATGCAGTCAAGCACATGATAGGATGGTCACAAAGTACCTTGGTGCTTCGTAGCACCAACTTCGTGGCACTCAGCCAGCTAGTGCCTGAGAAGACAGAAGAGAGCCAAGGCAGAAGAGTGCCAGTGTTGGCATACTATGGTTGTAGACCTCTACTGCATTTCTTCTGTACTCAGAATAATGTTAGATGGAGACATTATTATTAACATTTAGCCTGAAAGCTCTTCTTTATCACCTTAGGTTATCTGCTGATATGATAACACCTTTCTAGTTCAGGATGTATTTCCTCTCTTCTGCCTGGCTTATGTGCCTCTACAGCTCAGACTCATGTCTTTAATAAAATTATATTTCTTTTTCCTTCAGGCTGTCTCCGTCCATATATCCCTTCATACCATTCCATCTTGTATTGTAGTCAATTTCTATTGTTCTCTTTGCATATTGGTTTCTTCATACTGCACTTTTTCTGCCCGGAGCAAGAGGAGTATGAAATACAAGGAGGAGCAGTAAGTCCTGCTGTTGCCTTAAGTATACTTCCCAAAACAGCAAGTAAAATTGGCTATTGGACATCATGAAAAGAAAGTTGAGTGGTGACAAGACTATCTCCCTATTCAGAAAGTGTGCAGGAACATTTTTGCAGAAATTTAGTTATAAGGATTTTAGAAATTCAATTATACGGATTTTCCTGTTTTGACTTGTTCCTGCTGATGCAAGATTCCCAAGCTAATTGGTATGTATACTGAACATAGGCATACATAACATGATAGTATAGGATTCTGCACCTTATTTCATGAAGCTGTCAGAAAGCTGATGAACGTGTTAATAAAACTGAAAGCATTTCTGAACTGGCATGAGATATTTACAATTTAACCTGTTATGCATGAAATAAAAGAATGAAATCATCACGGGTATGCTTCTGAGCATGCGTTTCACCAACATGCAGCATGTGTTTCACCAAGGAATATATCTTAACTACTCACCACATATCTCCAGTGACTTTACATCTGTCCCAGCATATACTGCATACAGTTCCTAGCAGACTCGAGTTAATTGTTTAACTTTTTTCCCTGTTTAGCTAGAAGCAGTATCATTTACCACTGAAATGTCTACCTGAATACTATCTGCAGCCTAGGGGTTACACTGTCCTATTGTCCGAACTAAGGGGACCTGCTTATGCTGACAGTTAACTGGCCAGCCGTGTCTCTTCCAGGAATATTCCCTCCATCCCCAACCATATCCTATCTCCAAGGTCAGGGAGAATAACAGAGACTTTGCAAGGCTGGGGATTAGCTGTGGTGATTACAAAACATTATTGGGTGATATAGTAATAGAGAGAAAATGTACTGCATAAAAGTGACATCACAATCCATGACTAACTTTATTGTTGCTGCACCATGTAGATGCCCTACGTGCCCTCCCTGCTGTATCATTGCCAAGAGGAAAGTTACAGACACTCAGCAGCCAGTGCCACCAACCATATTCATTCTCATTGGTTATTTTGGGGTAGGTTTTTTTTCCTGTCTTTTTCCTCCAAGCATGTTGATTCTTCCATAACATTTTCCAGTAGCTGTTTTGGTTAGATCCTTGAGACACTTACTGCTCACTGATCTATTATAATGTATACAACATTTTTATATTTATCTGGTACTACATTTGGGTGTTGGATTGGGGGTTATGTACTCTGTGTGCTTTTTTTTTTTGCACTAGAATAAGAAATTTTAATCAGTCATAAAACCAAATCACTTGTACTTCATTTAAAAACTATTTCAGTACTATAGAAATGTTTCATATTAATAACGACTCCTATGTAAATATATAAAATACATATTTTAAATGTTTATTACTGTTTCTAATGTATAATGTGGAACAGATTATTTTTTTTCTTTCGTGTTTTCTAAAAAAAAAACATGTTGATACAGAAGAAAATGCCAGGTTGTATTAGAATGCTACATTCAGTTCTCAGCTTAGAGGGAAGAAATCATGCTGGATTAACCACCGAACTGTAACCAACTTCACTATTAGAAATTATTCATTCCAAGGAGTGAATGCACTCATGCTCCTGCTTTTCAAAATACAAATATAAATATAAAGATATATTGTTATAATTTAAGACGGGTCTTGTTGGATTAATCCAAAGCTCACATCAGTTTCATTTTTTGTTTCTCACAGTAGTCAGTCAGAGGCCCCACTTTTGATCCTCTAGAACTGAGTTTTCAAGGCCACGAAACCTCAACAGACCTGTTCCCTATGCATTTAACTGATCTTTTTTATACTAAGCCATCCATATTTGTGGTCATCATCACATTTTGTCTCCTGTGTGAAGAAGTGCTCCTTTATCTGTTTTAAGTGTCCTTCCAAAAAGCTTAATTGAATGGCCTCTGGTTCTAATGTTTCTGAGAGAGGGAGAAAAACTTCTTATCCACATTCTCCATGTCATGGATTGTTTTATACATCTCAATTATATCATCACTCAGTTGCCTTTTTTTTTTTTTTTGAGTTAACGATTCCAAACTTTTTAGCCTTTTCTAAAATTGGGAAATTTTAGTTGCCTTCTTCTGTACTTTTTCTCAGATAATCCCTTTTTCAAATGTGGTTACCAGAACTGTACACAATACTACAGATCTGGATATAACAAATATTTCTATAGGTGTATTACAACGTTGGCATTTTTATTTTCAGTTCATTTCCTAATGATTCCTAAAATGGAATTTGCTTTTTTTTATATTGCTACATGCTGAGTTGACATCTTCACTGAGTTACCCATTAGGACCCCAAGATCTCTTTTTGGCTAGTTTCAGACAACTTATGCCCACCTTAATAGTGAGAACCACACCTCCCCAGGATTCTTTCTTGTCCATTCTATAAAGTTTGTACCAATGAAAGAGAACATGCATAGCTCAGGGTTGAACTTTGGAGTCCTTGGGGTTCTCTGAGCTTGGTTGTTTTCTTGCAAACGTTTCGTTACCCGGCTAGGTAACATCTTCAGTGCTAGAATGGAATGGGGTTTGCTCTCTGTTTATATACAGTGGCTTGCCCTGCCAGTGTTGGTGGGGGTTTTGTTTTATTCCCCCCCCCCCCGTAGTTCCTTGATTGGGGTATTGTTTACTGCTTGATTGTATGTCTGGTGATAACCTTGGTGTTAATCTCTGCTTATCTGGGTGTTGATTGCTGCTGAGGAGGTGTTTTGTTTTCCTTTTTATTGTCTCTTTTGAATAGTGTGTAGATGTTGTTTATGTCTATAAAGTTTGTATCCAGAAATGACTACTTCCCACTAATTCCTTTCTTTCCATTAGGTTTCCATTATATCTACTATCTGGAAAGAGGGGATATATGGAGTCTTTTGGAGTGGGCAGCCATAATATATTATTATTGTTGGTTGCACAATCTGCCAGATGTTTAGACTGGATCTGACATTTTTATGCACCTCTTGAGTCCTTCTCAAGAGCCTGGGATAGGCAGATGTTGTTTGATGGCGTTAGAGGTATCATTGCAGGATATAAGCTATTCCAAGTAAAGCTGCCTTTTGCAATTGACTGATGGTGATTTTGTCAATGCTGATGGTGCTCAAGTGGTGCTCCAGATGTTTTGGGATTGCACCCAAGGCACCTATTACTATTGATACTATCTTTGCTTTCTTTTGCCACAGTTGTTCTATTTTTATTTGTAGGTCTTTTGTGATTTTCTCCAGTTCTTTCTCTTCTATTCTGCTGTCTCCAGATATTGCAGTGGGATGAATCATCACCTCCTGGACTGCCTCATCTATGTATCTCTTTGGCTGTCCAAGCATCTTTAATTCAGCCACCTTGGTTACATGGAAATGGGCTTGCTCCCTGAAAGCCAGGATCTAATGGCAGTGAATAAAACCCATGACCTATCACCATAGTTTTACATATGATACTATATATAATAAACTGGAAAGTGTCTTCTACCCTATCCACTTCCCATCATCATACTAGCTATTGTTGGTAACCAAGTAAAGATACTTCACATGTTATACTTTTATATAACCTGGAGAACTGGCTTGCTCACCAGTAGCTAAGCTCACCTCATGTTTAGTCTTTGGAAATGATTGGTTGGTGGGTTCCTGCCCCTGCTCTTCTCCCTAGCTAAGCTCTCTCATAAAACACATTGTTCTTGCTTTCCCTTCTTTCGCTTGCTTTGGTTGCAACTTCCCACATGTCTCTCCTTTTTCTAAAGAGTAATGGCTTAGCTTACAATATGTCCACTTCAGAAGTAAGATTTCCTTTTTCTTCAGAGAAAAATTTAAAGCAGTGATTATATATTTAAAGCTTCACAGAGAGAAATGAATATAATTCACATCATACTGAGGAGCTTTTTAAGAAAATAATTGAGGAACTCAGAGAAGTTCACAGGGTTTAAATGCATTTTAACTTACTTTGCACTGTTAATATGTTTGAAATCTATCCAATTTATGAAATTCTATCAATGTACTGGTTTATTTCTGCATACAGAAAATAAAAGTCATTGGTAAGGTATAATACATCTTCATATGAAGAACATGATCACTATGAACTTCTAACATAGATAACACCACATTATGCTGCTATTTTACAAACATTAGTAGAGATTAAAATAAATTTTGGTACATAGAGGCTTTATTGTGATGAACTTATATATGGATTTGGATGGTTATATATTTGCAAGATGGTGCTCTTATTAGTGGGAATGAGCAGCACTGATATTACAGTATGGTTGCAGACTATAACATGATTTTCATTGTTTCACAAAATTCCATTACTGAAGGTGGTCGCTATTCCAATTCAGTTTGTGAATGAAATATTGTCATAGGGCTGATAAGGATAAACCAAAAGCACTGGGAAATTCTCAGAAGCATCTGCAAATGTGATTGATGAATTCGAAAGAAACAAATAGATGCAGTGCAAAAATACTTTAATCCAACTCTGGCATTTCATCCAAACCAAGTATTCGGTTGGTTACTTTTTTCACAAAACTAAATCGTACTTAATTTAGTGGGGGGGAAAAAGTACTCTTCCTGAATTATAATCTCTGCATACTATTTCAAAAAAATATATCTAACAGGTTCCATCTTTCAGCCCATCCATGTCAATGCAGAAGCTTTAGTCTAGCCACTGCTCTCTCTCTCTCTCTCTTTTCATCCTTGTCAAGGAAAGCCAAGTACACATCTGACAAAAGCTGTATGGGAAAATCCCTGCTTGATTAGAGCTCCTGCCATGCATCATTGCTCTCCAAAGCTTGGAGGGCATCACTTATGACAGATAAACAGAAAGAAGGTCATAATTTCTGCTGTGTGATTCACAGAACTGTGAACATTTATGATCTCTGCATGTAGAAAGCATTTGCCTGATAGATATTGTTTTTAGGTATTTGTCTTTCATAGATGTTTTATTTTATTCAGAAATGTTGAAATATCTATATTGTGATTATTGCCCCATAAAAAATTAGAAAGTAACCTTAATTATCTCCTAGTCCAATACTGTGACTGACACCTAATCAATGGCATCTCAGACTAAGGTAATGTTGCTGTTGTTTCTTCCTTTCTTTCACTATTCCAGAGACTTGCTATATGAAAAACACATGCTATTCACAATTCTTTCTATTGTCTTGACTTGTCTAGAAATTAAACTCCAGATCTCTAAATTTCCAAAGGGGGAAAAGGAGAATAGCTAGAGACCAATAAACCTGAATTCATCGTTTATTAAATTCTCTTTGAGCTCACTGAGCTACTGATATGATTAGCTCCGTGTCACTAAATTAATACTACCAGAGCAAAATTGGTTTTTCTAAAAATTTCAGGATGGACTGAAATTGGCAGACTGCCAAAGATTGGTCATTATTATTGACTATGTGTAAAGATATCCATGAGCAGGTAGGATGGTACCATACAGAATCCAATTTCAGTTCCATGTTGAAATGTTTAACATGTGTCTTTATATCCCAAGAGACTTAACTGTTCATATATTCATGGAATGTATTTTAACAAACTAAACATTATTAAAACCTGCATAATAGTTCTTGCCTACAATGCTGATGGCATTAGAAATAACACAATAAAAGTTGGGTGAAATTTAGACTGTACTAGACAACCTGTGACCCATTGGGTCATCATTTCAGAGATATTTCTTTACCTAAACAGAGAAACAGAATGATCGAGGGCAAAAAAGCAGTTGGAGTGTGAGCAACTTACAACTTGCTGCCGGCTTCCCTACTGACTTTCTTTGTAGGAAGTTGGCAGGGCATGTCAGCAATCTTCCTCCCTCCCTCCTTCATTTCCACATATAATACAATGTAGCCTTGCGCCTTTCCCCTCCCCTCATGACCCTCAGGAGAACCCCAGTGAAGCCTCCTCTTCCTCCTTGAGGGAGGAAGAGGCTCACCTGTTGACCACCAGTGCCCCCCCCCCCATCCAGCCCTACCTCACCAGCAGGCATCCGAGTTGTTCCCTCATCCTTCCCTCAACACCCACTGCTGTCAGGAGATTTAACATTTCTGCCTCGTTTCCAAAGCAGCCAATCACCCTCACACATCGGGCCTTGCCCCCAGCCAACTGGTTGCAGGGGACAGAGGGAGGTGGGAAAGAGGTTGGGGATATGCTCATGATGGTTATGTGATCTGGGCTGACTGCAGTGGCATGGCAGCACAGCAGTGTTGAAGCAGCCACAAATTTCCCAAATTTCCCAAATTTCAATCCCATGGGAGTCAGGGGTCCTGGATATCTTTCAGAGCATAAGAACAGCTCTGCTAGATCAGTAAAAAAATCTTAGCTAAAGGAGCATTCTTTTTCTAACAGCAGCTAGCAAAATGTCAGTGGGAAGCACTTACAACTATCCTCCTAGTTTCAGGGAGTACCCGAATGTTAACAAAATAACCAATTATACCTAATATATTTTCAGAGAATTAAATTAAAATAGAAAACATATGACACAGATCCTCTGCAAATAAAACAATATTTTTCTTTTTACTAGTAATACCCTATATTACTGTAGGATCTTTAAAAAGTGAGTTCCTCTCTCTCCAGCTGCAAATGTAAATTGGTGTAGATTTTTCAAGAAAAATAGGTTTGATAACCTCTTCAGTCTGCCTTAGGCTTCCAACTATCATCCTCCAGTTTTCAACTAGCATCTGGTGTGTTTATTGCCCAGATTCTATAAACAGAAAGAATCTCCCATCTCAAACTGCTACTGTAAATTCATTTCACTGCCTATGTCCACAGGCAGGATGTGAAGTGGATATATCCTGCTGTTCTTCCACACAACTTCTTTCCAGAAGACTGCTGCTTCTAGTTCACAAAGTGCATATAATCATCATGGCTAGTGGAAACACCATTTCATATTGAACAGCAAGCTTGTAGTTTATTGGATCATGCACACTGCAATCAAATTTTACAGAACTTGAATCCTCAGACCACTGGAATGCTTTTGGATTTTCTACCTCTATAACTGATTAAACTGTTTTGATAGAGAAATTGGGGGGGGGCAGGTATTTCTCAGGGAAATACACCATCGGAAGACCTAACAGACACTTTGCTTAGCATAAGTTGACATGGAACCCTTGGCTGATTTAATGGGCAAAATGAATATAGGAGGAAGAGCTGCAACCAAGAAAATTGTCAGATTAAAAAAAATTGGGTCCAGGACAGAAATATAAATAAGCATCTGAATAAGCATCTCAGACAAGGCCCTCCCTAACTCTCACAAAAATAAAGGGAGAGAGGGGGACACATTCAGACCTGCATGATTTGGTTACTATAACCTTATAATAAAAGTAGTACTAGGATGCATGGCTTTGGTTTTCTAGTCTGGTATACCTTGTAGGGCTGATGCCCAATTGCCATTAAGCTATTCAAGGACAAAGTTCTGAGTATGTTGCTCTATGGAATGAAGTTGTGTATCTAAAAGAAGATCTCAGTCTTTGATTCTATACAATCTAAATTTCTAAAAACAATAGCACACATTCGTCACTCATCTCCAATGCTCTCATGCAGTTAGAATTCAGTTGCATCTCTTTTGGTGCCTGTGCAAGACTATGTCACTTAAGAAATAAAGGGGCAGCTGAAGCTTTGGATTTGCTCACACCCATGCAATCTCTGGCAAGGGCAGGCTGGCAGTTGTGCATCCATTCTTGCCCTACTTGACATCTCTGCAGCCTTCAATACCATCAACCATAGTATCCTTCTGGATCAGCTCAGAGGATTGGGAGTGGGTGGCAATGTGTTGTGCTGGTTCAGCTTCTTCTTCCAGGGCCAATTCTAGTTGGTGGTGGTTGGGGAGGAGAGATCCCATCCTTGGCCCCTGTTATGTTGGCTGGTGCAGGGTTTGGTACTCTCCCCTTCTTCTATTTAACATCTACATAAGGCTGCTGGGTGAGTTCATCCATTGCCATGGGGTGAGGTATCATCAGCTACTGATAATACCCAATTATACACCTCTGTCCCTGGTGAATTAAGCAAAGCTGTTAAT
This sequence comes from Python bivittatus, assembly GCF_059951505.1. Taxonomy (NCBI): domain Eukaryota; kingdom Metazoa; phylum Chordata; class Lepidosauria; order Squamata; family Pythonidae; genus Python; species Python bivittatus. Next base: position 11,921,244 of record NW_028277034.1, on the reverse strand, counting down.
GTTTTATCCTGGTTCCTGGAGGCTGTGAAGGTCTGGATGGGAAAAAACAGGCTTCAACTGAACTCTGGCAAGACTGAGTGGCTTTGGGTTCTGGGGCCTTCTGGTGCTAGGGCTATGCCATCTTTGGTACTACATGGAGTCACACTGCCCCAGACACACCCTGTGCACACAATCTGGGGGTCCTCCTGGACTCACATCTCCTGCTTAAAGAGCAGGTGGCAGTTGTGGCTAGGAAGGCCTTTGCAAAGCTTTGCGTTGTGCAGCAGTTGCACCCATTCCTAGAATGGGGGGGAGGGCTCTGCTCACTATCACTCCTGACCTAGTCACCTCCTGTTTGGATTTCTGTAATGTGCTCTACATGGGGCTGTCCTTGAAGAGTATCTGGAAGCTTCAGCTGGTGCAAAATGTAGCAGCACAGGCAGTTATGCGTGCCCCTAGAGCGGTACATGTTACACTTCTACTCTGCGAGCTGCATTGGTTGCCAGTTTGCTTCCAGGTTCAATTCAAGGTGCTGGTGCCTGGTTATCTGGCATGGGGCCAGGTTATCTGAGAGACCACCTCTCCCCAGTTACAACTGCCCTTCCCATCAGGTCTGGCAGAGAAGGCATGCTGCAGTCCCATCTGCAAGGAATTACATTTGGCGGGTCCCAGGAGGCTGGCCTTCTCTGCAGTGGCACACTTTGTGGAATCTTCTCCCCCCAGAAGTGATATTAGCTCCATCCCTCTCAACATTCCACAAGTCCCACAAGACCTGGCTATGTGATCAGACCTGGGGGTCCCAGGGAACCGGAGAGATTTCACAATGGCTCCCTTATTAATATTATCCCCTCCTGCTTTATGTGCTTTTATAATTATTGCTTTTTATGTATTTATTCTTTTTACTTGTTATACGTTGCTCAGAGTCACTTTTATGTGAGGTGGGCAGTTATATAAATATGATGAATGAATGAATGAATGAATGAATGAATGAATGAATGAATGAATGAATAAATAAATAAATAAATAAATAAATAAGATTTGGGTGAAGCAAATCCTTTTGGGGACCTCTTTGGTTCATCTTCTCCTGAATGATAGAAGTGCATCTATTTTGCAAACACAAATTGACCAAGATCTGACATATTGTGATCTGTCAATACAGTTTTACTTAGGCCTCACTAAAACCTTAACAAAATTCAAGATTTAGATATGCAGTTAGATAGGGGCAAAATTTCCCATCTTTATTATAGTAGAGTCAAATCTTTCTCCTGGACTGTTCCTAGTTATTTTTTTACATTTTATATGTTTCTACGTTCTGCACAGAAGGCTTTTTTCACTGACTCAAACTGATGTGTTATCTATTAGAGCAGCAACTGACAGGTTGTCAAATACAGTGGTTGAATATGTATCTCATTTTCTATTCAGTGTCCACTATATATGCAATTGTGATAATAATTCATACCTCTAGCTATCAGAAATTTTGATCTGCCTCTTGATGAGATTTCTGCATTCCTTTTAAGTAACCAATGTTTAGAAGCAGCAAGGGCAGTGGCAAATTTTCTATCTGAAGCTTTAGCTTACAGAAATCAATTGATGCCTTCCTCACAATTTTCATTGTTTTGGGCTTTCATGTAATTTTTCATGTATACATTTCAGTTGTAAATGTTTTAATGTTTATTGGTGTGATCTTGGACTGTACATTAATAAATTATAATAGTGATATCATTCCAAACTGGAAGTGTAAAGATTGCAAGTTAATTGGTACCTTTTGGTCAATAATGGCTCTGTGTGCCTTGGCATAACTACCACATAATCTTTCTGCTTCTGACAGGCTGCAATTTTCTTGTGCTCAATGGAAAGAGAAAGTAGGTTGAAGGCTATCAGACTTCAGGTTCTTCTCTTCCTACCTGTAGACAGGGAGCAATTTATCTGTAAACTAAGTACTGGCATTTGCAGAAATTGCAGTATTTACTGGACTCTGCAAAAACTTGTACCCCAAATAGTTATCATGACTCTATAAAGCTCAGGAACGTAGATATAGCTTTGCATAAAGCATTACAGCATAAATTAAATGCTTTTAAATTAATTTTAATTAAAAATATGTTCTGTTTGTCTGTGTCAGTGATAAGGCCAGCAAATATATAGAGCTCTCACACCTGCATAAATCAGGATCTCAAGTATCCAGCCAATAGAAATAGCTGCACAATTTTTTTTCTCTCTTAATGGAATTTGGCTTTTTGAAGAACAGAAGGTTGTTTCTAGGTGTTCCTGGAGTGACAGTGTGATTTAACAATGTTCTGTGGTTTCATGGTTATTCCTGGAAGTGCAAGGGAAAAAGATAAAAGAATTCAGCACTGTTGGAAAGCTGCCAGAACTTTAAATGTGTAAAAGAAAGTGGAGAGAGAATTGATCATTCTCAACTATGTTGTGAAGTTTATAAAGTTCAACTTCAACCTGCCCAATGTTTCCCTCCCCCACCCGGGGAAGAATAAATGATAGCCAGATTTTATTCTGCCTAGTTTTGATTCGACTTAGATACACCAGAGATTTACTTTAGCACAATTCCAAATTCATTCCTCGGAGGATATTTATTCTCCATTGACTGATGGTTGAGTCTTGAGAAAGAAAGAAGACATATATATACAATGCATGTGAAACTATAGAAGAAAGAGATTTTAACCTTGACTTTTGGATATGAGTACTCACATCTTCACAGTCATAAAAGTGCTCTGAAAGGCAGTTATAAGAAACATAATAACACTGTTCTAGACGTTATTGCTTTCCTGTATTATATACCAGATTGATTTTGGCTAAGTGTCCAAGGAACGAAACGATATCTAGGATATAGTATGTTGCTATGAGAGGCTTTTACTTTACAACAGAGTAAGAAATTATATTAAAAGAAACTTGTAAGATTCCAGATATTTGCAATGATTTCTACATTTCTAAATAAAGGTACAGTTAGAAGAATAGGCATATCATTATACAGAAAGAAGCTGTAAATAAGCAACACCCTTTTGTAGAGCTCACAATATTAATTGTGTGTATTTAACTGTGTGTGGCTAATGTATTCTTTCGCTTATGAATGTATAGACATGTGCTATGAGAATGCCTGTATCATGCAACAGTGACCAGTGAAATTTCAGAAAATTCTAAAAGTATGTGAGAAACATTACGAAACATAGTTTTATGAACCTGCTTAGCACAGATGCTTTGCCTGAAAAAATAAATAGCAGTGTTAATAAAAGAATTCACCTAAAACCTTTTTAAAAATAAAAAATGTGTACCATCCTTTAAAATATTTTTCCAGAGTAGTTTGCAATTGACTAAAATCAGTTAAACATACTATAAAGCTAGTGATTAAAATGTAACACAGCAGAGGAAAAAGAGGTTTCTAAACAGCAGTACTTTAAAAATGAATACACCAGTTGATTAAAATATGTTACAGAATAAAAACATCTTTGTTTATTACTGAAAGGACAATCAGTAAGTATACCACTATGAGGATAAGTACTTTTACTGGGATCAGCCCACCCACCTTGTTGATTAAGAGTTGTAGTATTTCTGCTTTTAACTGCATTGCAGAATTCCTACCACCACCATCACCTTCACACAGTTTATAGGTTATATTATTCAGATGAAGTGCATTTCCTTTGAACCTCTACAGTATTAACAGGATATCTCCCTGGACTGCAGGATTGTAATGCTGGTAGATTAAAATGAAATCATCTTAAACTAAATAGATTAGTGGAACATCTGAAATTAAATACTTCTCAGTTACCAAATGAATAGTTTGATCTAAAGGATAGGTAAACATCCACTGTTTTATTATCCGTTGCATTTTCTCTTCAAATAGCATGTTAGGGAATTAATAATATAGCACTCTTGACATACATAATCTGCAAAGCAGCTTCAACAGGGAAGAATACAAAGGGCTTCATTTTTCCTCTAAGGGTACAATTGAAGCCCCATGCAAGGAAGCTATTTACTTTTAGGTATAGAAATTTAGGTATGATATCAATTTGTCAATGTCTTTAAATTCCTAATATCATTTCCCAGATTTTCATAACAAATTACACAGAGGCAGCTATTGAACATCTGTGGGTAATAACACACTTGTATGATGTAATGTTATATTAAATCAATTAAATGTTCATCAGTGGATCCCAGACATACCTAAAACTAAATGAAAGTCCAGACTTATACATACGGATATCTTTCCAGATTAAAAAAAAAAAGTGCACTGTTCTTCTGCTATGTGAAAGCAATGGCAGCAGTTTAGAAAATAGCACAGAGTTTTCTTCAGAAACTCAGTCATTGTGTGCATTGTTTATACAATGTGATCATGGCCCCAGGTGCTTCATTACTGCTCTTCTTTAGTTACCTATATGGGGGAAAAGGATGAGCCATGAAAGCTGTCCTCAAAGTATAGGAAGACTCCCTATGATGCCGACTTTTCCGATCTGAGATTGTACAGCCTTTCAGTTAAACTCATTACACTCTATTTAGAGTAAACTCTATTGTTTACTTGTTAAACAGTAGTATTTTACTATAGTAATAAAAAATATACAGTGTTGAAACTGTGAAACAAAAAGCCATGCAAACAAGCATATTAAAATACATAGACAATAATCAAACATGCTGATAAAATCAAGGGAAGACAATGTAAATAAATCGGTATTGGCCACGTAATTTCTACTGGAAGATCGTTTCCACCAGAGCCCTGTTCAGACATTACGTTTGTAGGTTCAGTGTGGAAACAGCCATAAGCAACCCCTTCTGTCTACAAGTCACACTAGTGAAAATAGTAATGAAAGAGTCTCCCTGCTTAGAGAACATGTACAGGATCTCTCACATTACAGGAAACGATTGTGTGCAGAGATCGGTTATCCGCTGCAAACAACTGAATTGTAAACATGGGGACAATCTCTTTAGTCACGCCACCAGCATGCTTATAATTGGAGCTGTTCAGGGTTTTTCAAGTGTTAGATAGAACATGCAAAGGTAAATAACTGAAAAGAACTAGTACTTTTTTGCATACACATTAGCAACTTATTAAAATGGAATAGGAAACTATCAAAGTCTACAGCAGTGGGAAGAACCAAATCTAAAAGTGGTGGAGTCTGCAAATTGGCTAAGACCTACAGTACATATGGTCCTATCCTGTCTTAATGAAAGTATATAGCATATTTTTATATTATAGACTATACACATTCTTTAACTATATATGTCAGTATAGAAAGCTGTAGAAGGCAGGTGGTAGTTTCATATATTCTTCTTTTATTTAAAGGGTCATTCAAGTAATACTTTGTTATTACTTTTTAAAAAATCTACTAGAATCTAGGTAAAATTCGTAGCAATTGGTAAATATTCAACTAACAGGGAGAAAATCCATTCATTGTTTGTATAAGCATGAAATCCAATAATTAAAGTAAAAAAACCCAAAACACTACTTCAAAAGAGATATGCACAAGGCTGTATTCTAGGGAGCCAAAATCATTTAGTGTATGAGTTCGTTGTATGATGTAAAAATCACAACCTATGTTTTTGTACCAGATGTTGGGATAGAGTTTTCACAGTGGCATCAGTGCACACCTGTCATTTTGCTGTAATAACACCCATGTTCTGATACAAAGTCATTGAAAAGGAGGAGCTAATTCACAACTATACTAAGCCATAGTTTTATGTACTTTTTTAGTAATGTTTTTTAAATGTTTATGTTTTATGTATTTATATGTATTTATGGTTTTAATGTTTTGTGTGAACTGCCCAGAGTACCCCATTAGGGGGAGATGGGGGGGGGGAGAAATGTAATAAATAAATAAATATTTATCTCTCCACCGATTATACTCTTTGTTTTTACTTGTTTAAAATGTCTTTATTTAGAGCAGGAGCAGAGTACAGGCAGGATAGGGTTTATGTGGTTCTCTCTACAGTATGTGGATCTTCTCTCCTGACCTGAAATTCTCTCCATCAGTCATTAAATCAGCAGTGAACTATATCAGCCTGAAACATGCTGCCCTGTTCTTGATCGTTATCCTGTTTCTACTGCCTTGCTTGCCACTGCAATCTTCCTTCTAACACACTGAGTGACAAAGCTTGACAGATTTTACATATCTTGATGCTACCCTCGGACAGTGTCAAAATAAGCTGAGAATCACTTACAGCTTGGAGACAGACTACTTTCATATCATTCCAAAGGGAAGCCAAAGGAAATGTATTGATCAGTATTTATCTAGATTATGTTTCCTTATCACATTATATTGTGATTTGTCTAACTATTTTTTTTTATCAGTTATAATTGATGGGATTCTTAAAGCATGCTAAGCCAAAGCTAAGCAAACTATAAAGTATGGTACATGAAAGCCAGCTGGGTAACTTTGAGCCAATCACTCTCTCAGAGTTGTTGTGGGGAAAATAGGAGGCAGGAGTATTATACATGTTCACTGCTTTGAGTTAAAATAATGATAATAATGATAATAATGATAATAATAATATCCATTAATGGTGGGCAACCAACAATGATGGCTTCATGTTTCACCTAGCACTCCATTTACAACATTCAGAGCTCCAATGATTGAGCGAGGCTGAATTTTTGACTTTTCATTTGTGGAAGGTTGGGAGGAATTAAGGGATTCCATTCCACCCCTTTCCAAATGCAACTTTTCCCCTTAAAACCTCTGGATGCCTTCTGAAGTATTCACTGATATTACACACATTAGGGATTTCAAAGAGCAAAACGTGAATTCTGCTTAATGTATCCATTCCAATTATAAAAAAAACCCAATGTGAAAAAATGAACTCAGAAATTTGTCCATACTCATTCTAATGATGTTATGCAACCCCCGATTGTAGCCTAGACCCAGGACATAAAGGCAAAGTACTGCTGTCAGAAGATTATCCATGTCTCCTTAGTGAATTAATGTGTAATTCTGTTGGGAGGATCAGGGCAACTTCCATGGGATAATGGTTTCAGCATCTAATAGAGTTGGAGTTTTGAGGATTTACTGAGGAAAGCTGAAAATATCACCAAGATCTTGTAAACAAGTTCCCCATGTTAATTTCCTAAATTCAGTTGATATCTCATTTTAGAAATTGCCCATAGCAACAAAGGATGCCTCATTAACCTGACTTGTAGAAAAAGAGTGTGTGTTGTTTTTGTTGTTGTGTTTAATAGAACATTTCATATCCTCTATTTTGTTTTTGTTTTTGTAAAACTGAAGGAGGCAACACTTTTAACTGTAATAGCTAACAGCAAATATGCCTGGTATTTATCTGCAAAAAGTGACTCACTGAGTGTGACCAGCACTGGGAGTTCTTGTAATGACAGAGAGGGTAAATGTTTACATTTTTCTCCAATAGAGTTTGCAGTTTCTAATCCCTCAGTGTTTGATGGAACAGTGATATAAGGCATGTGATTATTACAGCAATCTTATTTTCTCCTAGAAATAGTTAGTGGCAATCAATGCATAAGTGTGCAGAATTATATTTAGCAGTCACTCTTCAATCTTGGTAAACAAAGTATTTAGACATAAGCTTCATGTGTGGGCAGGAAGGCTGATCATCTAGAAGCTATCAATGAACATGAGCCAGTCTAAGGCATTCTGGATCATCTGCAAATGCATTTAAACATGTATAAAAGGGAACTTAGCATTTCATGTGCAAGCTGGGGTCTTTGCAATATGGATGTTGGGATATACTAGGAGGATAAAATGATCATTGCAGCAAATGAGAGCAAAAGTAAAATCCCTGAATGTATCTGTAAATAAGCTGTTGCAATATCTAATTTGACATTTTGTGTCTTAAGAAGTCTGCAATAGAGGATTGAGGAATATGTGGTCCTCCAGATCTGCTCAATTACAAGTTTCAGTATTTCTCACCTGGTACACTGGAGTTACTGGCATTTACAGATCAAGATCTGGAGGATAACATGGTTGCCACATGGGTTGTAATTGAAGAGTCCAAATTTCCCAGCGGTTCAGTCTCATTAAGTATGGTTCTGCTTTTATTCTCTTCTCTCTAAGAAGTTATGTGAAAACATATATCTGTGCATCTCTGGGTACACTGACCCGTAAATATACATATGCATACATAAACTGCTTTGCTTTGTCACCTGAAGTTTTTTTAATTATTAATAAAAAGGAGCTTATATAACTGCCAAATACTGACTTACGAGTCCAGCCACGTAGGATATATACATTGGTAAATAATTCTATCCATGGGATCTGCAGGCAAAGAGAAAACATAACTTTGGAAACTAGTCAATTAATTAGGTGCCCATCTTATGCCAGATGACTGCATGGACAAATGCTTATTATCTTAATATGACCAGAGCAACAACTCCTGGCTTTTCCAAGGTTATTACAAGGAACTCTTAGTAGCCACTCCAGATCTGTACTTTAAAGGTAGCTTTAAAGCTTTAAAGCAGCAGCCACACCTTACTGTATCTCTGTTATTCTGATGCTTGATATTATTGAAGTATCCTTATCTTTTATAACTAATTTTGTAATTGCCTTTCTCACTGGAATTAACCTCATGCTTATTTTTCTGCTCTGCTGTCCATCTTGGTCTATTCTTCAGCCCATGAAAAACAAAATTGCCAACTTCACTTCTTTGATGTCTACTGAAAGTTCACCAAGCATGCAGGCTGACATTAGGCTTGTTTTCTTAATATTTAGACGTTTCATTTTCAATTTGTAATTACGTAATAAAAAAATTTGGTATCGTCTATGTATCTGAAATTGTTAATATTTTTACTTCTAATTTAGGTTCCAGCTATCATCTTTTCCAACTGTCATTCTTATATTTGTTGAATAAGTTAAACTAATGGGAATAATATTTACCCATGTCTCGTATCCTTTTCTATTCTGAACTGCTCTATTTCTCCAATGCATTCCTTATATTAGCTTCTTCATTATAAAGGTTTCTCATAAGAATAAATAAGTAATCAGATTCATCCATTAGGCTTAATATGTTCTGTATTTTGGCATTATCTACACAATAAAAGACCTTGCTGTTGTCAGTAGATGAAAGTATAGTCTTCTCTATAACCTTTTTGTCTTTCTACTAGCCATCTTATATGAGCTCTCTGATCTCATGTCCTTCCTTTTCTGAAACCTGCTTGGTTATTTAGCAAACAGAGAAATTTGTATAATTTTCTTTGTAACAGAATAAAATGATTTGCCATGGCCTACTTTCAGATTTTGGACTTCCTTCTCCAGTCACCCTCACTCTTATCATTTATACTTAACTTCTTCCCCCACTTTCAACTTTATTGACATGCCCTGGTCACCTCCCAGCTGGATTACTGCAATGTGATCTACATGGGGCTGCCTTCAAGACCATCTGGAAATTACAACAGTCCAGAATGCACTGGCACACACAGTTTTGGGCACCCCACAGTTTGCCCATGTTGCATCACTGCTGTGGGAGCTACACTGGCTTCCTGTTTCTGTTCAGGTGCAATTCAAGGTTATCACCTTTAAAGCCCTAAATGACACAGGGCCAGGATACTTGCAGGGTCACCTCTCCCTGAGGATATCCACCTGCACCACCAGATCCCTTCCCTCAGAAGTTGCCACCCAGTTGGACTAGGCAGGGAGCCTCTGCCCTTTGGAACACCCTCCCCTCCTGGCTTTCTGCAGAGCTGTAAAGACCTGCCTTTTCCCGCAAGCCTTGGGTGATGTGAGGCTGGAGCCAGGGAGCCTCTACAGTTGTTACGCATATGTGCATGTGTGCTGTGTTTGGGATGCCAGGAATGTTCTGGATTGTTGTTTTTGTTATGCTTTTTATAGTTTTTATTCTTTTATTACTATCTGTAATAAGATGTAAGATGGGCAGCCAAACAAGTATTTTAAATACATACATACATACATACTTACATACATACATACATACATACATACATACATACATACTTACATACGAGTGACCATCTAGCACCCCAGACTCCCACTAATATCATTCTCAGCAATTAAACTACTGAGGTCTCCCATCATGTCACGGTTGACCACTTCCATGCATTTACTCAACTGCCATGCATTGTTTCTGGTACACTCCCAAATTTAGAATGCAAGTGTACAACATTTTAGAACGGGTTTTTTTTTCCTTTTTGTTTTGCTTTAAAGTGTAATGAGGACTGCAACCCAGTTCACACTTGTACAATCCATATATAAGCAAGGAATGAGATTTTATCCTTTCTATTCTGATTTCAGGCAATTTATTTAAAGTCCCTTGGTTTCGGTACATTTCTGGGAACTGTTGGTTATTTAAGAGGCAGCTGCTGGAGGACTTGAAGATGTGCTCCCTTTCACCTCCAGCTTTTAGATATGTGGAGTTATTGTTTTTAAAAAAACAAATAGCACAATCCTTACCAAAGTACCATTTAATTATGAAATTCAAAAGGATTTACTTCCTGATGTATGTTTGGCATCCAGTGAACACACTGTGATATTGTGGATTGATTTTTCAAAAAAGTAATTGATAGCCACATTTGCTGGTTTTTTCTAAGGCAAGACCTGATACAATTCTCAGAAACTGCAATGAAGAGAAATGCTTTTTTCAGTATTATGTTTGGGAGGTCTAGTTCCGTAACTAAAAAGACTCTTATCTGAAATCTTTTAGATAAGAGCTGAGGATTAACTTCAAGATGTGCTTTAAGTGGTGGAAGTGACTAGTAGTTCTTTTTTACTCATGGATTTATGAAGCAGACTTTCATTGATGTAAGAAATCCATTGAGATAATATAGAAGAATTCCCATGTTAGTATAATTTGCATTATTTTGCTTTTACACTAACTTCTTACTCCAAGAAAGAGTAAGTAAAAACAAAACAAACAACAAAATATTAGATGAGAAAGGATAAGAAAATAAACAACAGCAACAACAAAAACATGTTACCAGAAAAAATGAGGCCAAGATTTTTTTAAAACTATTCATTGATTTTCTTCTAAAAGCTGTCTTTTTGACACAGAACTATTCTATACATAAGTTAATTTATCTTTGTGAAAACCATAAAATGTAGTATCTGAAAACCTGAAGACAGAAACTACTATGCACATAATCTGAGTTTTTAAACATTAAAAAGGAAAAGAAAGGGTATAAGGTGACTATATGTATGGTGTGAGAAAGAGGGAGAAAGAAAGAGAGAGAGAGAGAGAGAAAGAGAGAGAGAGAGAGAACTTTTATATTTTAAATAATTTACTGACTGGATGAATACATGACAGGATTAAGGAATGAAAAATAAAATAACCATAGAAACCATCGCAGCAGCTTTCACTGTCTCTCAGGACTCATTATATTTTCATTTTGTTTATTTATTTATTATTCACATTGCTAAGGCCGCCCAATTCATCAACAATTCTGGGCAGCATGCAGAATTGAAACAAAGGTATAAAATATTGAGCCAGACAGAAGTAGCTGATCCCAGTGGAACAAACACTCCCTAAACACCCATAAAACCTCACAGAGAGAGCCCACGTGCCAACCTAGCCCAGACCCTCCAAAACACGTCAAGTATGCTCACCTGAAGAATGTGGGCCATTTGCTATTAGCAAGCCAGCAGTTGTTTTTTTCTAACATGTTACTTTTATCAAGGACAAACAAGTGACATTCAGGATATGATTAGCAACCACAGCAAGGATATTTAATAAACAACAGCCCACATCTTTTGTCTATTATGTAAAATAACAAGATTCAGAGGGAAGGGAGGAAGTGACAAATAGATATGGAAAATTGTGAACAACTGTTCTTTGAACCGTAGCATGCATGGCTATTCATTTTCATTAATGTTGTGGTTAATGATGGAAGGCTTTAAATAATTGTATACACAAAGAGGCTGATAGCATAGAAGTTCTACAGTTTTCCTAAATTATTGATGTGATAATCTGGTAAAGTAAACATTGACACCTTTCTTATATGTTTATTGTGTAAGAGGTTCCCATACACTGATCTCACTTCCTGATGTACACCCACATTTATTACAGCCCTAAGGCCAGATACAATCAAAATATACAATAGTAACCATCTTACATTTATGTATATATATATAAAACAAAACAATTAATATTATTTAATCTAAAAATTAAAATAAAAATGCTAAAATATATCAGAGTAAAATACTATGTTATGAAGTTTTAGATCTAAATAATGGTGGAGCGTGCTGTGCAAATGGTAGCACAAAATTGGGCAACTTGGGAGGATATTTTCGGGTCCTTGTCCGAAAGAAGTAACATTAAATAGAAATCACACTCCCTGCCAGGAAATCTCTTCAGTGTCAGGTATATATATGTCTGTCTAGAGTCCTTATATAGGAAACAATATAGTAGCATATGGCTTAGTGTTTCTATTGAGCCATCTCCACGTGGACATAATCGAAGGTGCATAGGAATGCCCTTAAAATGTCCAAAAAGAACTACTGAGGGCATTGCGTCCAGTCTGGCTAAGGTGAAAGCTTTACGAAATTTCAAACTTGTAATAGATAATAAATAAGAATCTGGAACAAACCCTTGTGGTAGAAAATGACAAATATTGGTGTATAGCACCTTACTTAAATTTGTTTGTAGATCTATATCCCAGATACGTCATTTAAAGGCAGTTCTAGCATTATCAAATCCTAACAAGCACAGACTTTCCATAGAGAAGCCCGGCAATTGAATTCTATCTAAGGCTTGTTTTTGCCATGATGATTTGAAATGATCCCTAAATACTAATGGGGCTAAATCTATAGGAAACAGAAGTAACTTTAGCCAGAAGGTAAGAAGGAGAAACCATGCTCTGGCATCCAATGAAACTATACCTAATTCTACCCTTAAGATGGCATTTTTAACACTTTTTGGTGCCATCAAAATGGCTCTAATCAACTTATTCTGAATAGTTTCAATTTTGTTAAGCTTTGCAAGGGAGCAAATCTGAGAACCAAAAAGGAGCTGAGGTATTACCTTAGCTTGAAAGACCTTGCAAGCTGCAGGGATATAATGGGCTCCTTTTGACTGGTAGAATCTTACAATAGCTGATGAAGTGTGCTGTGCCACACTTGCCCGATAAAGAAAATGTGCATTCCAGAATAAAGAAGCATAGAATTGCACTCCAAGGTATTTATAGGTGTGCACCTGTTCAATTGGTGTCCCATTTATTTGCCATTTGTGACTTTTAAGATAGTGTCAGGCAAAAACTAAAATTTTAGTTTTCTGATAATTTATTGAAAGTTCTTGATCTGTGCAGAATAAAGCTAGTGCCCTAAGTGCTCTTCACATTCCCACTTGTGTGGTAGACATAATGACTACATCATTGGCATATAGTAATGCTGGAATTGTACGATCAGCCAAAATAGGTGGATGATGGGCTGAAGCAGCAAGTGCTGGAATTATTGGATTTAGATACAAATTGAAAAGTAATGGAGCTAATATGCAACCTTGTCTTATACCTCTGTGAGTTGGGACTGCTCTAGATAAGTGTCCCCAAGGGGATTTATCTAATTTTCAGGGAGGTGTTTGAGGAAAGCGACTGAATAAGAACTAGCAGCCTTTTGTCAATCGTGGTATCTCTCCAACTATCCCACAGTCTCTCCCTTGGTATTAGATCAAAAGCTGACTTAAAATCAACAAAAATTGCAAAAAGGGAACTACGAGGGGGAGTAGAATATTTTTCTGCTAAATGGTGAAGAACTAAACAATGATCTAGTGTTGAACGTTCCTCTCTGAACCCAACCTGTTCTTCAGCAATAATATTTTCATTTTGTACCCAATCCGCTAGCTTTAAATATAAAAATCTGGCATAAAGTTTGTTTATTGTATTTAGTAAACTGATAGGCCTATAATTTGTAGGGTCAAGTCTATTTCCTTTATTTTTGTATATTGGTACAGCAATGGCCACTTCCTGATGCTGATGTTGACCTCCTGATTCTGTCAATGACTGAAATTGCAAGTTGGTGTAAGCCTATATTCATAGAAATTTAACAAGGCAGAATCTGAATTTGACATAGGCGTAGATGGAGAAAATCTGCAATATCATGGGGAAGATCAGGACACCCTTCAAAGCATGGCACATTAACTGATTAACTTAAGAAGGGAACTCTTGAAACTCCTGTTGAAATGTAAGAAAGTTTAGTTGGTTTTCAAAAAACGTTTGGCTTTCTTTAGAAGAAAAACAGAATGTATCTCTTGCAACTACCTTTTTCCATAGAAATAAGAGCAAGGATATTCATACCCACCCAACCAAGAAAGATTATCCTTGCTCAGCTATTTATGGTATTTTATAGCTGAACTATAATATATAAATTCACATGGCTTCTGCTTATTGGACTCAAACCATTAAAACACAGAATTTGAGATTCCCTGAAGGGACACATTATACGAACCTAAGAGAAGTTAGCAACTTAGTTAAATGGTAACACATGCAGGGAAATCTAGTTAGGAGTGTAAAATGAATCAACCATACATCATTCTGACAGGCCCTCTAGCTATATAAAAGAAAAACATAGGGTTTTGCAATAGATATGATTAAAATGCTACAAGAGAGACAGATCTGTCACGGCCTAGTCCTGTGCAAGGCTGAAAAGATGCCAAAGGGTAGAGAAAAGCCTCAAGTTATTGGAAAAGAAAGAAGGTGGCTCATCTGTACAGTAAGCTGTATATTAATGTGAAAAGCCTTAAAAAGATAGGTTTGAATAATACAATAAAGAGACAGACAAAGCACAACTCAAGGTATCTAGAAATCCAGAAAGTGAGTGTTAGTGGATCTATGGATATATGTATCTCTCTTTTCCAGTCTGTTCCTGCTGCCTCTGCTAATTAACCAACTGAGTATTGCCAACAGTCTACAATTCTAATCCAACCAAATCCTGGTAGTGGTGAGAGGATCCTTCTTCCCAGGATGGGCCAAGCTTACCAAAAAGCTATATTAGCCCTCTAGACATCAGAAAAACTGCTGATAGAAAGTAAGAAAGTTACAGTGCCCCACAAAGACAAGTAGATAGTCATTCTTTGAAGTCCTGCCCTGTAATGGTATGTGGGAATGGCCTTGGGGGACAGGAGGAAGAGGTGCAGCCAGGGGAAAGGTTGGATACAAGGCAGCAGCCCACAGCAGGAATGTGGGTGTAGCAAACATCTTAGAAGGGACCCTCCCTAGTTTCTTGGACTGTAAATGCAACAGCAGACAAATGTACTTTCAGACTTGCAAGATTCTCTTAATGCAAACTTACAATAAAGTAGAATTAGTTTATCTGGGTGTGTTTCTTGTCTGGACCAATTTGCAAAGCTGACATGGCCAGAAGAAACCTATCTTTGCAAAGTACCCTGCCCAGCCTATCATCCCACCAAGAGCAGTGTTAAGGATGCACTTCATTGGGTGAGGGACAAGGCCGCCAAACAACTATACCAGACCCTCTGGTACCATGAACACCCAGTGATCAAGAACAGCAAAGTATAAGCCTATGGCACCCAAATGAAAAGCTAAATGCTTACCTATTTTTAAAATGTTTTTTGAACATTTGGATTTTTAAATTGAAAAAGGACATGGGGAATATTTCAAAAATTGTAGCTGAAATGTGACAGGATTATTGTTCTTTCAAATGTTTATCATACCTTCTATTTTCATCCCATCCTGTCAAAAAATGAAGATTTGTGTGTTTTAGAATTTTCTTAATTTAATCTCAGATTTCAAATAAACAGATTTTCCTCAAATCTCAAGTCACAGAGTAAGTTCAAATTAATTTTAAATCTCCAATTCACATTGAATCAGGGCTTATTTGCAAAGACCTAATGGAAATATATATATATATATATTTTAAAAAATGGTCTTTCTCCTTCAGTATTTGGGTGAAGCTGTAAATCTGTAATTTCATCCTTGCCATCCCTCTTTCCTTTAATAATTTCTAACAACTGATAGGTAAATGAAATTCTGCCCAGGTAGTAAAATTGTGTGGCTTGACTCCCCTGATCCAGTAAACACCTGGAGCCACACTGTGAAAGAAAGCTATAACAGAAAATAGATTTTAACAAAGGTGTGTGTATGTTGATCTGTAGAAGACAGAACAGCTAGAATTTACCTTTTACGTTAGCCCATTTGAGAATTTGTAGCTGTTTGCAAATAAACATGTCTACTTATCACTGCTGGGATCTAATTTCGGAGACCCTGTTTTTTTTCTTTGCTTGGCATCCCACAAGCAGTTGCTCTTCCTTAAGTTCTTTGAACCACTGAATACTTTTAGGAAACTTAATACCCTAAATATGTGCACGTGTGTATAGACGAATGAATGAATTGGCTGTTTTCAGAGCAACACGTAAGCTGAGCTGTTTTTTCTTTTAAGTCTCCTCTTGCAGTAAAAATATAGTGGTGATTCTCACACATACCTGCTTTTGTTGATGCTATGCTGTAGCATCATATCTTGTTGCCCTCCTGGTTTTGGGTAGGTGCTTGGACTATCCTGCTCTCGCCATCTTTTTTCCAAGGAGCTCTTAGCTGACATTCTTCTTTTTGGAGACAGACAGACAGACAGACAGACAGAAAATTCCATCATGTGACCTCCTGGCACAGGGCATGATAACTAGAGGATTACATCATATCTCACCTCCTTAGGAGACAGGCCAGTCACACAAGAGATAAATAGAATCAAACTGCCTTTTAAAAAAGAAAAGAAAATATTAAATGGAAGAATACATCTTTTTTTTTAAGTATTAAAATGCAAATATTCAAGGATGAAATTATAACGTTGGCAACTTAATTAAAAGAAAAAAGAAAAGTCCATAAAGAAAATATAGCACCCTGAACAAAACATACCATGGTGCTGGTTTATGACAAATAGAAAATTGTCTGGCAGAATCTCAGAAGAGATGTTGCAGAGATTCCAGTTTAATATACAGATTCCAAAAGAGTGTAAGAAAATGTTATACTTTCATCTCCAGCCTGAAGTATGAATAAATGGCTAAAATCATACACTTGATGTCATAATTTGTAAAGACAAGACGTTTTAAACTTTAGCACAACTAAGAAACATAAATCAAGGCTCTGGCACATAATCCTGGCTAGACAGACTTACCTTTCTTCTTGAAGCAAAGATCTCTCCTTCCTCTTCTCCCTGGACTTCCCCCTTTGCTGGGGTTCCATATTTCGATTAGAGGCCATGGGAAGATGGTAAATCCCACTTTTTCCCAGCCTTGGTCCAGCAGTTCTACCATGAGTTCTCCCCTTTATTTTTATTTTTTCTTTCCAATAACAGGAAGGACTGGATAATCATACCCTGTATGCATGGACAAAAAACATCTCTGCCCCAAGTAAAACAACATAAATTCTGAATGTCTCTTGTATAAATTAATGAATATATATACTGTCGGTGCCTGCCAGCTGGCAAACAAGGTACCTTAATAACATATGTAATTATTACTTTATGTCTTTATGGTAAGTATCCTGGTCATTTGGGATGATCTCTTCCAAGAAGACACTTTTGAAAATTATGTCTGTTAATGTTTTCTTAAAGGCAGGTTTAAGTAATATACAGTATGACTCCATAAACCAGTAAGAATTAAGACATTCTGGGGACTTCTTTGCAAGGTTGGTGATGGTGTTAGCTGTAAAGACAGAATACCAAAACTGAGGTATCTCAATGCAGCAACTTCTGCAAAAGTAAAATTTAACGGTACTGCTAAACTTTCTTTGGATATTCATGAAGAAGAATCATGGATGCAAAAAAGAAATGCATTTTCTAACCAGTCTCCCAGTCTCAGAGAGTCTGAGGAGAAAATAATATTTATGTGAATGTGATTATAATCACGAACTCTGTGAAATCAGACAGACTCCAATCTTTTCATGCCATTCTATTCAGAGTTTACGTACTCTGAAGCCAGGGTCCATAGTTATATCAGGATTAGAATGCAGAAGAAACCAGAAGTAAACAACAAGGAGCAACAGCATATATTTTTCAATTACACTGGATCTTTTAAAAATTGTTCTGAAAAAGGCGTGATTAAGCTAATATTCAGTTACGTATCTTTCACCCAAATCAAAGTCCAGCAAAATGCATAGGCATAACTAATCTGCATTAATCTCAAAGCATGGAATTGGAAAATATATATAGTGTCATGATGTTAGCTTTTTGACACTCTGTCAATCAATGTGTCAGAGCAAGGACTGGGAAGGTTCTTTGTACAGCTCCCACAATATTATCACAGAATGTGTTGATTAGTTGTTTGTACAATCACACTCTCTGTAACATGAAATATTAGAAATGGTCTTTGCCCTCACAATGATCATGTGAAAGTATAGAAAATGGGAGTATATGTATATGGAGTATATTTATGTGGAATATATGAAATATATGCTAAATAGAGTAAGTTACTTGTTTTATAGGACAGCCTTTGCCCATTAAAAGCAACCTAACATATAGGTCTCATCTATTTTTGAATAATAATCATTTTTGATGCAGTAACACATTTGTACTCAGTGATAAAATGTTGATAAACATAATCTACTGGACTACCAGATTGTTATATTTGAGATGAATATATGTAATGTCCCCACTTCCCCCCCTCCCCACACACATACACAATGATGTAATTTAAACTTCATAGTCAATTATTTGAAATATCAGCCATAGCTGCCTGAGCAATGGAAATCAAACACTTTAGTCATTGTCATTGAAATGACTTTTCATTACATGTCCATTAATTATTTCCCCCCATTATGCTCATGCTTCATTTATTGCGCAGGATTTAAGTTGTAGGCATAAAGAGAAAATACATTTTAACCACCTCTGGTACACGCAGAGCAGAAAAATAGAATTTTAATCAATTTTGCAATTTGTAGATCTGAGTTACACCTTGAAAGTGAAAAGCAAAGGGAGTACAATTGCTACTAGATTAATCATTTTTAATAAATACAATGCAAATGATATGTTACTTACAATCCAGTATCTCTAATACAGTAATACTATTTAGTATATATGCTTAGCTGAAAGTAGGCACTATTATACTGGTAATTAGCAGAGCTGATTCACAGACATTTGTGTGTTTATTACATCTGGACAAACTGTAAACATGCTTTCTTTGACAAGTCTTGCATTTTCGGCTACTCTGAAAGTTCTGTGTACTTTTTTTTTTTTTTTGAGGCATTCATTCCAGTAAAAACTAAATTTATTGTATTCCTCTCTTACAATTAAGTTACAATATTGTTGTTCCCAGAAGTTTCTTACTTGCATCTAAATTACTCTCATCAGCTTTTGAATACCAGTCTTGCAGATCTTAGATCTGAATTACTCAGAATAGATTTAAGCACAGTGTATCAATTATGGGCTGTTCAATAGAAATATTTAGATAGGAAAAGAGGAGAAACACAGTAGTTGTAATGATCTCTTTCTTCATTATTGGATCGGTAATGAATGGTTAGAAAAATACCATGGATGCAGAGCCTTCCAATCTCCCTCCCCAAAATAAAAATGATTCCCAAACACCTCTAACTGTTTAGGTGATTTTTGAAAATAATGTTTTATAGAAAGTGTCATGGATATATGTATATTCAATTCTATTCTGGAATAATAGGTTCTTGCGACAGTAATAGAAAAATTGAATGGTCCCTCATTATTAGATTTCCTAATACTTATTAACAAGCTGGGCTTCACTCCAACAAAACTGTCTCCCAGGGATGGGCAGGGCCACAAAGGAGCCCACAGAATGGTGCAAGGAAAGGAATGTGATCTCTGACCTGGAAAACACAGTGTAGCATCAGGGCAGAAATTTCACTAGGTAACACTCATGAGGATTTGGAGACCAGGCAACAAATCCCAGGTCAAGCCGATTATGTTTGTTAAATTTGTGAAATATCTAGATAAAAAATTAAGTGAGATTTTGGGCCAATTATAAGTTCTGAAATAAAGTATAAAGGGCTCAATGGCTTGAAAGCTATGTACAGGATAGAAAGATTTTTTTAAAAAAGGACTTGAACCTGGGTCTTGCTAGTCCTAATCCAGCACCTGTACATCTCTAGGGTGAAATTGCCCAGGGGATGGGGTTATACATGATGGGTTATTCCTATATCTGGATATCATCCTTCCTCTCTTTGTACTTCCCATGTGTTCCTGGAATACAGTTTTCTCTTATTTGTATTATCAATAACTCTGTACTGATACAGAACACTATAAAGTCCAGTCCTAGGTTGCATGAAGAGCTGGACTTATTTTTTAAGTAAATAAATACAGAGCTCCCTTCCAGTCCTCACAAGGAGCTAAAGAGAACAAGGGGAATGGAGTTGGATGTGGAGAGGGTGAGTTCACCATTCATAACCCTATCATGATTTCAAGCTAGATGAATGCCCAAACATGCCAGTAACGACAAGAACGTTATGTTTCAGAAGACATTCTCCAGCTTGTTCATGAGTGGTTAGTTGTATGGAACAATAAGTGCTTCCGGTGGGGATGAGCATCCCTAATTCTGTTAAAAGGCAAACATTGGAATGTGTTGGAAATACATGCAAGCTGCTTAGTCAGGCAGCCTATGAAATAAAAGTATGTCCCTCTAAACTGATGCCACAAAAACTCCGGCAGCAATGGGGAAGAACTCCTATGGGACTGAAATCCCTTTTCTGTTTATTTAATTCCATTTTATTACTATTTCAGAATGGGCAAATGTGGCAGCATAAGAAATTAATTATATTACACAACCTCCATGCAAATGAAACCTAAGCAGACTGACTATAAAAATATCACAAGCCTACATGAACCTATTTCGATAGATAAACCAAAAAGAAGTAGGAGCATTCTAATACATTAGAATGCTATCATCACTTCTGGAGCTTTTTTTAGATATTCTCCTAGCTGTTCCCTGCCCAACTCCACCTCTCACTAAGAACAGATGGATAAGTGGGAATTTGAGGAACATCCTAGTTTATGTGTTTTCCAGATCCTATTCATAGTATTTTCTGGATAAATTAGTGCTCACTGTGGAAGAAATTTTAGAAAGGTCCTGCATTGTGTCCAAGTTAATGAAGAAACCAATTACAGTTTAAACCATATCTAGCCAAATGATTTATTGATATTTCCATGTAGCCATGAACATCCACAGGGGATAAGGGGGGAAGTGATATCACATCTGTTATGATGTCATGATACATTTGATGTCATCATAGGTTGTATAGGATGCCTGTATGTAGTTGTTTGAAATTTAAATCTGGATGGCAAAACTTCGATTTTCTGAGTTCAATGAATTTGTTACAAATAACTATTTCATTTTTTAAAGCTATGCAAACAATAATCCCACGGCATTCACCTATGCTGGAATGCAAAATATTACAGATTACTGAAAGCCATTCAATGAAAGTGGATAGTTCAGAGAGAGTTTAGCTCTGGCCATCCTGACTCAGGGCCAGAATGCCACCTATGGCACTTCACACTGAAAATTGAATTTTTGAAATAAATCATTTCTAGTTTTCTTATTATAAGTCATGTTTACACAGCTTTTGATCCAGAAATAGTAAAAAGCATGTGTAAAACTGTTGGTGCCAAATGGCAGAAAGCATGGGGGGGAAATGTGTATTTGTATCAACATTGCAAGACAGATGAAAATTACATTTACCCTTTGACATCCCATGTTATAGATGGGGTCCTGTTTGATGCTCTGTTTCTTAATTAAGGAAAGTCATGCACACACCTAACTTTTGTGGGATCCAAGCAAAAAATAATGGCAAATAATCTTGAAGGTATTGAAGATGTAATGCTATCACTATCAACACACATGAATTGGATTTAAGGTAGTTTTACAAAAATGATTAAGGTCAGCTAATAATGGTGCAAATGATATACAGCAATAGTCATATTTTTAAATAAGGAAGAAAATAACACACTACTTGTTACAACTTTGCCTTCTTTTAAAAGCACATACTGCAGCTTTCTGTTCAATGTCCTGGTACATTGATTTGTACTTTTCAAATGACATTCATACCAGAAAGAAAAATCCAATTGAACTAAAATATTCCATATTTATGATTTAAAGAGCCAATGACAATCTTTCTGAAACAGTTCCCTGCATGATATTGATGAACCCATCTTCTTTTGCTGAAGCATGTGTACTTTAATATGTATTGAAATGCAAGTTCCTTACTAACAGTAAAATGATCTATGTCTATATTTACAATAAAAACACAAACTGTATAAATGCAAAAACATTCTTTGAATATTTTAAAGTAAAAATAAATTTTATCTCCCAATTGTTACATTATTTTCAACATAAGTTTAGACCACAATGTCACCTTAGCCTCAAGCAATCCTAAGAACTGGTGGTCCAGAAATGGCTCTCCAACTCTATGAAAAGGTATCTGTATGAATAACAAGAGGTGAACGATAAATCCTGCTGTCGTGTGGTTTCCCTTTTCTCTTTATTTGCCCTAGACAAAGCCTGCTTCTACAAGATTTTAAATTTTAAGGGAAGCGCTATTTAGCTCTTAAAATGTTTAAGATAGGTAATGGATTTCAAACTGGGATCTTTGAGCAACCAAGCAAAATATAAAGAAGGTGATTGTAACTGAAATTAGACAGCTCAAGTTATTATGAGGAAGCTGTTGGTCATACCGAAGAAGACAGTAGCAAGTATAAATTGGGCGGAAAGTGTTTTATGGCAATAAAGTTATTATGGGAAGAAATCCCCACATGAATGGAAACTATTGCGTTTGTTCTCATTACATTACAAGAGGTATATTCATGAGAGGCAGTGGGAGGATCATAACAGTATTGCTGAAAAGCAGCTGAAATCCCAGGGATGATATTTTGCTAAAGAATCCAAAGAACATAGATGATTTAAAGCAGTAGTAAGGGCCCAGCAGGTTCCCAAAAGAAGAACATAGAAAATTCCATGAGACTGTTTTGGCAAAGTGAACTTTGTGAAAGTATCATGGAAGGGAATTGCTGAAGGACTGAGGTGATGTTATTAAAGAACATTTGGAGTTACCCAAGGTAATTGTTTAATTCTGGAGCACAGGAGAGAGGCACTTAAGTTGTGTTTAGGCTGAGATGATACTAATTTTTTTTTTAAGTCACGTGTTTTATAGCATCTTCTTTTGCAGAGCTCCTTTGAAAGAGATTTAGCACTTATAAATTTGGGTAAAACTACAGTTGCAGAAATGTAACAGATGCATGTCAATTCCCTACATATACTGACGTTGTCTCCAGGTTACTTACAGATATTGACAGCTATCACCAATCTCTGTTGTTTGCACAAATTCAGGGAGATTCTAGATAAAACATCATGATGTGCTTGCTCAATATTTTGGAAGTTGCAGCTTCAACATATCTGAACGATCCAGGATGGGGATGGGTACTCTATATAATGGAGCATAAGTATTATGGTGATTCCTCATTAAATATTATTTATGCTAAGAAAACAAAATTAAAGGCATCTATAATTATTTGCTAGGCATTAGACTTATCTTCAGATACAGCTCATTAGTAAAAGATATCTGTGCCCAAAGGCTGTTTTTCCAGAGTATATGTCAATTGTACATATATAATGTTCAAAGAGAGACAGCAAGGGGATCCAAGATTCTTAGTATGATTTATACACCAACTATTAAATGCCACAAGACCACACTGAAAACACACACACACACACACACAATAATCTGTTATGATGAGTTTTTTAAAAGTTTCACCGCAGCAATATTATTAACATAAATTGCAGAGGCTGATGTAATTGCTTATAATTAGTTTGTAAACCTAATAAGAGGCTTGGAGGTGCTTATTAACCGTCTATGTGCAGGTGTGGATGAGAGTATATGAAGATGTAATAACACAATTTTACTCACCTCACAAAGCAGGAAGATTAACAGACTATCCTGTTTTATAAGGTTAAGATGAACCTAACTGGCTGGATGGCTTTTTATTTATTTATTTTAGCATGGTATTGGTTTTATGGCTGTTGCATTCTGGATTAAATTATATACTACCTGTAAAGTTTATTTTACTTGCCTATACAATGCTGTTCTGCTAGGAACAGTAGTGGTGGAGTGGAAAGAAAGAAAAATCTGTTTGACATTGTGTTTCCTGTTGTGTTTGACATTGCTGTGGTATTGCCAGATGTCAGACACTGGGAGGAAGAGGAGGGGTGAAGAGAAAGAGATCTTTCCTCAAAGTGCTATTAACAGAGGTAAGATTAAGACTAAAATGAGGGATGAGTGAGAGGTTAAAGTAAAAACCATTGTTGTTATAGACTAAAAAGAAACATAGTTAGAGTAACATAGGATGCAAACATGAATAGCAGCTCCTTTAAATTACTATCCAAGTAAAGTTGGTTTTGTGGGGAAGGACCTGGAGTAAAGGTGAGGAAACCTGAGTTTCAGTTCCGGTTTAGTGACAAAACCCAGCTGGGTGACTCTGAGCTGGTTGTTCTCTCTCAGCCCTAAGAAGAATGTAATGACAAACTACTTCTGCAAATTCTTTCTACCTAAAAGCTTCCATGGACTTGTCACCAGCAGACAAGTCTGACTTGAAGGCAAATACACACACACACGTACATGCATACATATGTGTGTCTATTCAATGAAGTTTTCTGGTTTTGTATGCATAGTTTACTGCTTTCATTGTTCAGCAAGTTTGTCGGGATCTACTGTACAGTGTGTCCAGAGAACCTCTTAAAATAGTTTCTCTTACTTCTCCTGTTTTATTTCCAAGTAGACTTTTCCATGTTCAAACCTCTCTGAATTCACTTTGTTTACTTGATATTTTAACACTACGGAGATTTTTAGCAAGGCCAAAACACAAAAACGTTCAATTTGGCTCATGAATGGATTGTGGTCCCAAGCATTTTTTTTAAAAAATATACCCTTTTGGTCAAGTCTGATTATGTATCTATGTATAACTGACCAGGAAATCTTAGCTGTTCTTGTATTTTCACTGCTACCTCAGAGAGGAGGTCATGTATACCCTACATGCATAATTCATGAAAAGTGAGCTTAGCATTATATTCATTATTAAAACCCAAGGAAACACGAGGTATTATTGTTCACAAATTAGATCTAGTCTAAACTGGAGATGTAGTCTAAAGTCCACAAATTAGATGTAGAAGCAATCACTGAACTGGAATTCAAGGTTCAATAAGGTGGACCTTTGCAAAGATAATGCAACAGCAACATCAATTTTGCAGTATTTATAAAATCCCAAGCATAGACCAAAAAATCATTTGTTCAAAATCCTTAAAATATCAGAAGAGGAGTATGGCTTTAAAGACATGGTCTATGGAATAGCTTGTATCCCATTTTTGATTTGATTTATCTTTCACCTTTTATTTTCAGTCTCTTTACCGTTCTAAATAATTGCCTAAAGCAAAGTAGCTTTTTCTATAAAATAGGAAAGAAATCATTAGAATGCTGCTTGCTTTTCCGCACTTAAGGATGAGGCAGAAACAGCCCTAGATACGGCTAACCAATATTGTATTTTAATTTAGTTTCAGAGTTGCATTTTTTCCCTCTCATTATTTTGGAAGCATAAAATGTGAGGAATTTATTCCAATAGGGAATTGGTAAAGATCTCTAGTCTTCCCACTCCACATATTCTTCTTCCCAGATGGGCTTTGTCTCCATGAGGGCCACATTCTGATCTGAATCCTATCAAGGCAGCAATAAAAGAATATAAATATCTAACATGTCTTAAGCAGAAATGATATATTATTGCCGTTTATTTCCTGAGATCCTATGTGATTGTTGTAAGCTCTTTAGATCAGGTTAGCTAGTACAGGTAGGTCCATGATATTGCCTAAGATCTCAGTAAATTAGACATTAAGCCAAGAATCCCTGTTATTTTGGGCTAGTGGACATATTGGAATTTTAATAATATTTTGTGGGAGTTTTCACAAAATAACTACTAGTGGAGGCCTGCCCATTCAGAAATTGATTATCATGAGGATTTAACCAACTACAAAGTGACTGATATGCCAAATGTTATTTGTGACCCTCCTTTCACATCCATCCCTACTATTACTTTCCTTTGTACTTTCCTGGGCAATGGCACTCTTCCAAACAAAGGAGCTGCCTGTATCTGCTTATCATTTGTATTTCTAAGAAAACTCACAGATCCATAGAGTTGTGCTTGAACCTAGAAGCATTCTAGGAAATACTGTAAATATGATATTGGTGTGTGTGTTTTCTAGCATGCTTGTTTCCCTCTGTATTATTAAAATATTTTTAATGTAAATATCCAGATGAAGTAGAGTTTTTGGTAATGTCAAAGGAGCAGCTGTGTCAAAACACTAAGTTCTCATCATATGCCTTAGTGATATATTAGCATGACTGCAACTGCATTAAAACTGATCAAGAAAAATGAAGGCAAGCTGATGATTCAAGTACTGTCCAAGCAGGCTTTACTAACCAAGGAAATATGAGAACCACAGCACGTAGAAAAAACTAATCCAAAATATTATTTCAGTAGCCCTTAATATATGGCTGGGTTGTGATGATACACCCTTGTTCATGGGTCAGTGGCTTTTAAACCAGTCTTCTCCAACTACGTGCCCTTCAGATATGGGGGACTACAAGCTAATCCTCTTTAGATAGCACAGCTTTGCTGACTAGTAATTAGAGGTTGCAGTCAATATGCAAGGCACAAGCTACCGAAGTTGGAATATTTATTGGAGAATATGATTTCTTAATCTATCTTAGTATTTTATTATTAACCCAAAAAGCATTCACTGTTGCAAGGGCAGCTGATTAGTCTGCAAATATATCAAACTCTGAAATCTTCCACATTTTTAACAAATGAAACAAAATACTGTATATGGCAGTGTTTTTTTTAAAAAAGCAGAAATGTCCAAATGAAGAATCAAAGCTATTTTTTAATGATTAGAACACATAGCATCATTAGCTGGTGTATTATAAAGATCTTTTTCCCCTCTTTTGCTGAAAACTATGATGTCTTTGAACATGAATAAATATTTCATGACTTGCAGGAGAAGGATCACTCACAGAATGGAAATGAATAGGGGTTTAATTAGAAAATTAACTTGTTGATTTGAAATGATTTTCAGTCAACCCAGTGTCTGAATGCAGGATCCAAACTTTAAATTGTTGGTCAGATCTTGGGTTATAGTTTTCTGCTCTAGTTTGGATGTCAGGTACATAGTAGCAATGGTTAAAATTGCATATTATCACTTCACCACTACAGGCCCAATCTCATTTTGTCTGTGGGCTATAATATTTAATATTAAAACTGAGGTATAACTAAAAACAACAGCAGTCACTGAATGGTCTCAGTTTTCTGTACAGTGCCACTTTTCACTGTCAGCATCAAATACGAACCTAGAATACCTAAGCGTAGATGGGTGCAGTTTACTATAAAAATGTGATTATACCTCTCTGGGAGATCAGAAAGGGGATCACTGCCACTGGCAACATCTAGTACAGACATCACTCAATGGCATTAATACAAACAGTAACTTTGCTGACTAGGGCATTGAGATGGATAAGCCAGTCATTATAATTGCTATGCCTGTAATGTGAATTCATTTTCAATTAATCTCTTTTATGCAGCATCCCATTTCATTGGTGGTTGCATCTGTAAAAGGCCAGTTGTAGCCTCTGTATCTGGGCTGTCTGAGTATATGACTGACTCAAGGGAGGATATTTATAGCATATGTTGAAAATTTGAGGCATATATTCTGAAAAATCAAAGAAATTACACTGGATGCTTGCTTGCTTGCTTACTTTTTATTTATGTCCCACCTTTGAGCTTTCAAAGTAAATTAGTCTTTTGACCCACCCAAGACTTTCCCTCTGAAATCCTCTGCAAATACGTCCACCCCCTTGCATGTTGTCTCTAGCTGGTTGTTTCTGTCTGTCTGTCTGCCTGTCTGCCTGCCTGCCTATCTAACTCTCTCTCTCTCTCCATCCATCCATCCATCCATCCATCCATCCATCCATCCATCCATCCATTTATCATCCATCATTGATTCGCAGCAGGTTAGAATCACAACAATAAAATATTCACAGTATAAACAATGTTACATGACAAGAAGTAATTACTGAAGCATGGATCAAAACAAAACAACTAATCAAAAAGCAACAAAAATAGATGACATCTGTAACTCGAAGGCCCTGTTGCCTAGTTTTGTTTTTAACAGATTTCCTGAAGCCTAACAAGGTAAGACCTGACAGGATTTCAGCCAAATAAATAAATAACATTTACAATACCATTTCAGTTGTTTTTCTCCTTTACTAGAGAAAAGCAATGGAGAAGGAGCATTTCAGCAGAAAAATATGTTGAGCTGATGGGTTTTGTCCACAATATTAATCCACCTTTTCCCTAACTTTAATGTCCCGCCGTAAATACAAGATTGTCATACACAAAAAGGTGCAGAGCAGACACATGCTAGTAGAATCTTGGTGTGAGAGACTGTGGAAAGAAAAATGGGGTGAAGAGTTGGTTCATGTGATAAGCGGCAACATAGTTCAGATGCATGAAAGACATGGGAAGAAATAGGTTACTGCTGCTTTTGTTTGGGGACAAACAGGAAGAGGAAAGAGGAAAGAAGAAGAGGAAGAGGGAAGAAGAAGAGGATTCTTTTCCTCCTACAAAGTCTTCTTCTCCTATCTACTGAGGCCTACCATCAATCCTTCACCCTTCCTGCTTCTCTGCCCTTTGCTTACCTTCATCAACCTTCTATCTGTGGTTGCTGAAGATAACTGCTTCTGCCCAACATCAGCAGACTCAGCTAACTGCCACCCTCAGAAGATCCACACAATACCCAGTGTGGCAATGATCCATGGCTACTGTCAGGCCATCAGAGATGTTCTCCAGCAAATGCAGAATTACAGGAAGGTAAAAAAGGGGCAGGGAAGGCAAAGGTTCTGTGCTCGGCGGCAGAGGAAAGGGGCAGGCAACAGAAAAGATGGAGAAACCCTTTCCCCATTCCTATTCCTTGGTTGCCCAACAGTAGCAATAGCCCAGATGTTTAGCAACAGGAGACACAGCCAGGCAGGCTGCAAAGAGATTATTGATAGCAATAATTCCTTTCTGGCCAATGAGCAGTTGATAGCAATAGTGCCCTTTCTGCTCAGTGAGGTCTATATTACCTGGAGCCAAGTAAAAAAAAGGGGTTGCCAGAGTGGTTCTGTCTCTATCATAGCGAAAGCAGAAATGGCCATTAAGGAAGGAAGAGTGATTCACAGAGGCTATTTGGAGCCAAGGGACATATTGCATTTAGTGTTGCACACTGCTTTCAACTTTCCTGTACTTTTGATATAAACAAGATATTGATTTTCTCCTAGTTAAAAAAAAAATGAGGCTGTCTAGAGGTCCTTTAATGACATTGCTAGCTACGTTGTTTACATAAAGACTTTGGCTGTAGTACTTTACTATTAATTAATTTGAGAACTGAATCCAGTGATTCTCACATATTAATAGACATCGATAATATTACACCATTATATGCTGGACCACAGAAAATGAACCCTGTAGGTGCACAGATGTGACTGGATTACAACTCTCAGTGTTGTACCTCAAAACACTCACAACAGTCAACCTCAGTGTTGTGTCTCAGGAATGTAGGAGAAATCCACCAATGATTTCTTTTCCATAAAGATACTGGAGTTGACCAAAACAGTTTCTGTCACAGAATAACATATGAATGAATGCAGCACTAGTATATATGTTGGACTGATCAACATA
Source organism: Python bivittatus (assembly GCF_059951505.1). NCBI lineage: Eukaryota > Metazoa > Chordata > Lepidosauria > Squamata > Pythonidae > Python > Python bivittatus. Next base: position 11,891,641 of record NW_028277034.1, on the reverse strand, counting down.
TCACAGGTTCTTTATTCAAATAAAACAAATTGATGTCATTAATTAGACTGATGGCCTGTTTCAAGAGTTAGAAGGCAGCAACTTAGTCCATTCTGCTAAGTGATTGGCACTGACAATCAACTTGGTGTTGCATTGATGTCAGTTCAGCAACAGGCACAACCTACAAAGCAACAGATACTGTAGATGAGAATCCAGCGATGGGAATGTTTCACTGAGCAACGCTTTTCCCTTTGCCAGAGCCTGGCTTTTTCTCTTGATTACCAGGATGTTTCCTGCTTAAATATTTTCCTTGAAAATAAATCAGAAAAAACTATTTCTATTGAAAAATCAATTATTTTGCCCCAAACATCAATTATATAGAGTGAGAGATTATAGCCCTACTCTTCTTTGCTGAAATCGCTAAGATTTGCAATCTTTTTTTGCACACTGAAATACCATTTGCACCATTATAAATATTATCAAAACAAAATGAACCTGTGTTAATGTTTTATTTCTTAATTATAGAATTATATTACTTGCTAGTAAGCAGTTACATTTATCTAATGGAAATTATACAGTAGTTGTATAATACAGATTACAAATTGTAATACAGATACTTTATTTTTAACTGAAAAATCGTAACACAATCTCAAGTAAGGAAGGGCAATTGATGAATCCTAGCCAGCTTGATCAGTAATCTGTGATAGTGGGTTAATGCAACCCAGTAACCTCTGGAAGTCTATGAGTACAGATAGTCCTCAGTTACTGACTGCAATTGGGACTGGCAATTCCATTGCTAAGCAGCACAGTCATTAAGTGAAACATCACGTGACTGCACTGACTTATGACATCAGTTCTCACTGGAGTTGTTAAGCAAATTACTGCAGGTTGTTAAGTGTGACATCACGTGACCGCGACTTGCAACCTCCTGCCAGCTTCCCCATTGATTTTGCTTGTCAGAAGCTGGCTGTGAAGGTTGCAAATGGTGATCACATGACCACAGGACCCTGAGACTGTCGTAAATCCATGCCACTTGCCAAGTGCCTGAATAGTGATCATGTGACTGTGGGGACACTGCGACAGCTGCAACTTCATGGACTGGTCATAAGTCTCGTTTTTCAGTGCCATTGTAACTTTGAACAGTCACTGAGCAAGCAGCCAGTAGGCAAGGACCATCTGTATAGTATTATACACCTATGCTTTATTTAAAGAACAATCTAGGATTACATTTATTACAAGAAGTTAAAATCCCCCCATGGGCTCAATTTCCAATTAGCTTGAATCTCTAGCATTCTGACCCTCTATTCTTTCCTATTTGTTAAGACTGTTTATTTTATAAAGTAGAGTTCAAGAAAAATATAAGACCCCCCTCCCAAAAAAGTGAATCCTGGAATTATTCTCTGAAGTCATAAACATGTAGAACAGTGATTCTTCTATAATATGCAACTTTTACAACTTAATTATGTATTACTGCAGTTCATTTTTTCCTACCATAGTAGTCAGAGTTGGTTACCTTTCAAAACAAACCAATCTAGAGCAGAAATGCAAGTGATTTCTTTCTACGTCCTACTCCAGGATAAAATTTCCCCTTTAAATTTGACAAACAAAGAGGTTTAAATTTAAGGGAGCAAAATTGCTGCATGCAAAATATCGCTTTTTAAATCTGAGGAGATTGATTTGACTCACATGTGAAAGCGGTCCCATGTGATGGAGAAACAAATATTCCACCGACATGTTTGCCAAACCAAATAATTTGTGAGAAAATCAGTGGAGTGAACATGGGAAAGGTAGATAAACTTATAAAAAGTTGCATGGCTTTACCTTAACAGAGGTAAAGAGGCTGAGTATCTATATTTCTATCTTGTTTTTTTACATTATACTTGTGAAGAGACTCCTGCAGACTGTCCAGCATTTTTCTTGACCTCGAATGACCATTGCGTCTATGACCATAGAAACAAAATTATGCAGTGCAATTTCATTCCCAGAGGTGTTCCTGATAAAATTATTGCCACCACTCTACTTACATACAACTTTGTATGGTCAAAGTTATTACTAACTTCACTTTCTAAAAGAAGTGAATTGTTTGCATTGCTATTCAAAGAATAAAAACATTTTTTTTGTCTATTTGGACCAGGGATTTACAAATATAGGCTACAATTTTTTTAAGTTTACCTGCATCATCTTCATATAATTGGCCCATAACAAACAACAAGCTTTGTTCAATAAAAGCTAGGAAATAGACTTGCTTTTTATAGTTTAATATTATACAAATTATTGAGTTTGGTCATATTAGCAATAAATACTATTTCAACCTCCCCTACAGGAATGACCCCAAGGAATCGCATAGAACTATCTCATCATCTTTTCATTTCTGAAGTGCTAAAGATCAGAATTATGCAAGCTGTGGTATTGCCTGTGGCAGTCTATGGAAGTCAAAGTTGGACTTTGAAGAAACAGGATAGGGTGAGTATTGATGCTTTTGGTGTTGGAGAAGTCTCCTGAGGATACCGTGGACAGCCAAGAAAATAATCAAATGGATCATAGAACAAATCAGCCCAGAGTTCTTACTTGAGTCAAAAATGGCCAGGCTCAAATTATCCCACTTTGGACACATTATGTCCAAATGCTCTAATGTTAGGAAAAGTGAAAGGGGGAAAAAAAAAAAAAAGATGACCAGCAGTAGGGTGGATGGGCCAGTTACAGTGATGAAGAGTTCACCCTTGGAAGATATGAAAGACTGGATTAGGGACAGGATTGTCATGGAGAAAATCTATATATGTGGTCGCTAAAAGTTAACAACTTGATGATACATCATCAGTCATTAAGATTGAGGGATTGCTGGCTGGATTGTGTTAGTTTTCATCCAAAGAGGTTAGAAAAATCTACTTAATAAAATATTTTTATTCTGACTATAAATTTCAATAGGTGAGCTGAATATATATATGCATTAATATATATATGTGTATATATTGTTTCTGTCTGACATCCTTTCTTTCACCCATAACTGGATATTTCATTTGATGAACAACTAAAATATAAATGTGCCAGTTATTTTATATAAAAATAAGGAGCCTATAAATACTGTTCCACCTGTATCCAGCAGCAGTGTCCACTGCACATATAAAGCTGCTATATTATAGATGCAAGTGACAAGAGAAGACCTAGCATACTTCCGATATAATTAATGAAACACCACATCTGCTGTTTTTGTTTTTGTTTGTTTGTTTTTTTGCTTTGTTTTGCTGTGTGTGTGTTTGCATGTGTGACTTCAAGTCACTGTTGACTCCTGCCTGGACAAGTTCCTGAAGTTTTCTTGGCAAGATTTCAGAAGTGGTTTGCCATTGCCTGCTTTCTAGGGCTGAGAGAGAAGGACTGGCCCAAGGTCACCCAGCTGGTTTTGTACCTAAGATGGGACTAGAACTCACAGTCTCCTGGTTTCTAGCCTGATTTCTTAACCACTACACCAAACTGGCTTTCTGTATCTGCTGTAGTTATAATTAAATGCATATTCTTCAAAATTTTGCAAACTTGTTGCAAAAGTAGAACTTAAAAATATGTCTTCAGTGAGGGCCTGGAAGTCCAGAAGGGCCTTAACATAATTGTTCTCTAGATGACTTAATGATGCTTATAGGCCATCTTTTCTCACTCTGATGTTTATCACACGAGAGCCAGCATGAGAAAGGATGGCCAAAACACCTCCCTTGATTCCCACCAGGCTCTTTGCTCCTCCCAACCAGTTTTTAGCAATGCTTTTAAACTGAAATAAAGAAATATTTAGAAACAGGCATGCTACAAAGCATCATTTTCAACACTTTCTTTATTTCCAGATACTGGCCATACCTATGTAGATCCAATAGGCACTCCTACAATATAAAACAGAGAGAGACTGTAGTTCAGTGCTTTCTGTAGAAATATGTCTATTTGTCCTGAAAAGGGGAAAAAAGGGTAAATTAAAGTCGTATTCTAGCTAGAGGGTGTGGTGGGGTGCTATCTGATCATTTCTACTATAATAAATGGATATTTTGTGACTGGCCATTCCCACTGGAGCGCTCATTTACCAACTAGTAATACAATATACAATATGATTAATATGATAAATGATTTAGAGCACTGTCATGTACAGTAACTGTGGTTTGGAACTGACTTTGCTGAATTTTGGAGTACATTGCTGTGGTGGAAAGATGTAACACAAAACCTTTAAATTGCATTTATTCCTGCAGGTATACCTATAATATGCTCTCTTGTTCACAGCCATTTAGGCTTGTTAAGTATCATTTGCCATAGCAACAAAGTGTACCTATATGTAGCAGTTCCCATGGCAAATGATCTAATTATTTGTAGTTGCTTCTTTTGGAATCCCAAAGTAGATTCCTGGGTTAATGAATATATGTTATTCTGATTAAATGTTTTGCAGTATAACTGTTAATATAGAAGTATATTTTAATCAAAACCTCAAAGTCAATCTCTACTTTGTACATCGTTGTTAAGCTCAATTGGCTGAGCAGTTATAGGTTGATGGGGAATTATAATTCTAAATTTATTTACAAATAGGTAAGTTTAGGATTGCAGCCTGGATTAGTTCTTTCCAACTCTGTGATTGGAAAATGTTATCTTCCCCAACACCTGCAATATATATTTGTCTATTTATCTATAGTAGCTCTACCACTACAGTAGTTCATATGTACTCTGTCTCACACAATAGTTCATATACACTCTGTCTCATACACCATACAAAATTTAGAGTTATAAAACTTTACAGTATAGCTGCATTAAAAAAAAATCATTGTGTAATAGTAAAAGGTAAATGCATTCTCTGCTTTTTCTTTCTATGAGTGTATACAAAGTAAACTGTCAAAACTCAAGTTAGCTCAAGTCTGTGTAAGTATCTTTTGTTTTCCATTCCCACTAATTCTGATTGTGGAATTTTTTTTTACCGCTAAAAAAAAAGAGGGTGAGGGTTAACAGAGGCATAGAGTCTAGATCATGGGAAGTAATTGTACTACTCTACCCTGGTCAGACCCCACTTGGAATGCTATAACGATTTCAAAAGGACAATGACAAATAGGATAGCAGTCTTTTTATATTTAAAGGTGTATCACACAGAAGGATTGGACTTATCATCTATTGCCCCAGAGCTTAGGCCCAGAATCACTGCGTTAAAAATAAAAGGAAGGAAATTCAAGCTAGACATCAGGAAAAAAAACTTTCTGACTGTTCAGGCTGTAAGCTAGAGCAGGGTTCCTCAACCTTGGCAACTTTAAGCCTTGCTGGCTGGAGAATTCTGGGAGTGGAAGTCCACCCGTCTTAAAATTGCCAATGTTGAGGAACCCTGAGCTAGAGGAACAGGCTGCCATTGTGGTGGGTTCTTCTTTGCTGGAGGTCTTCAAATAGAAGTTGGACAGTTACCTGTCAGAAATGCTCCAGTAGTTTCTGCACTAAGCATTGGTCAGACTAGATGACTCTAAACTGCTTTCCAAACTTATGATATCTTGGTTGTGTACAACTGTAGTCTTTCCTTTTGCAGTAACTTTAGACACTAGTTGCTGTGCTGAATTATCTCACCTGAGTGGTGTTTAACATTTTTAAGATTTTAAAGAGAGAGGGAACAAATGGAGTTTGCAAGCAATTTTATTCAGGGAGCCAACTAGCCAGTCATATCTTTCTCTAGTCTAATCCATCATCCTTATTCTGCAATTTTTTAAGTTATGCTCCAACATACACTAAACTAATAGAAGTGAATATGTGTAGCTCAGAGTGGAACTGTGGAGTCCTTGGGGTTCTCTGAGCTTGGTTGTTTTCTCGCTAGCACTGAAGATGTTACCTAGCCGGGTAACAAAACATTTGGGAGAAACAACCAAGCTCAAGGACTCCACAATACACTAAACGTGCACTGGTTACTGATTCTTAATGTTTATTGCACTGTGTTTTTTGTTCCCCCTCTCTGAAGACAAGAGTTACTCTCTTACGTTTTTTTCTTTTTTTCCTGCTAAATTTATTTTTGGACTTTAGGTTTCCGCATGCATACTGATATCTTCTTGTTATATGTGAATCGTCTAATTGTGATGACTGGTTCACAGAAAATGAATTGTTATTAGACTGTACTAGGGATAGGAAAACATGATAGTCACACTGTTGTTGAAGTACAACTTTCAGAAACTTTCACTATTGGCTGTGCTTCTTAGATATTCTGGAATTATTGAGCGGTATCTGGAATCCTGCAACTTCCATATAAATTACCTTTGGACGGTTTTAAAAATATTTTCATATGTGTCCTGAGAGTGTGTGTAAGGGGGAAGTGAAATGTGCATTGCAATGTTACAGCACAAACTCCAAACTCCTTATTTGTTTGTGATATCATGATGCAAATACCAAAAGCAGAGTTTGCATCATGATGTCATTATGCACATTACACACATTTCATCATTTTAATGTAATTGTGGTCAGGAAGAATAAAGTAATAGACATTCAAATAAAATTAAGGTTTTGTGAGATCTTATGATGCCAAATAATAACTGACTTCTGAGCACCAAACCGTGGTTCTTTTAATCATAGCTTATTGCCCTGGCTGTAGTAACTTCATTACATTAAGTCAAAACATGGTTCAGTGCAATGTATAAGTGCAGCTGGTTCAATGTATGTTTTGCCATGGATATAGGAGATGTCTTTTCAAACCACATTTCTTCCATGTGACAACCATGCAAGGAAACACAAGTCCTTCTGGCTACACAGAGGACCAATTTAAATGGTATCACTCTAGAGGAACACTGAAAATGTTTATTTCTGGTAGTACAGTGGTACCTCTACTTACGAACTTAATCCGTTCTGTGACTCTGATCGCAAGTTGAGTTGGTTGCAAGTTGAAGTAAATTTTCCCATAAGGTTCAATGTAATTACCGTTAATCCGTTCCGGCATCCATGGACCACGCGTCAGGGGAGGAAAAACGGCCACTGACAACGTGGCAGGGCGGAAAAAATGGCCACGGACCACGTGTCAGGGGTGGAAAAACGGCCGCGGACCATGTGGAACGGGCGGAAAAATGGCCGCGGACCATGTGGAATGGGCGGAAAAATGGCCGCAGACCACGTGGAACAGGCAGAAAATGGCTCGTAAGTCGAGGCGAGTTTGTAAGTAGAGGTAAATTTTGGGGGCCGGAGCTGATCGTATCTTGAAAATTTTGTAAGTAGGGGCGTTCGTAAGTAGAGGTACCACTGTACTCAATACGTTACACCATAGGTATTTTGGATAAATCATATGTGTATGTGTCAGGTGGACTAGACCAGGAATTCAACTCCACAGGAAAACTAAAACTACTAAATTTCTGCCATAAAAACAAAAATCAGTTACACCTAAAAAACTGTAAGTTTAGCCATTTTGTATTTCAGAATACAGCTTGACATACAACATGAGTTCTTCAGCTACATTTGCTAGGGAAAAAAATGCTTTTTCCTTTACCAACCATCTGTATATGAGAGGTACAGTATTTAATTCAATCCTGACTATGTTAATACCGACTCTAAATTTTTTCAGAAATGGAGAGGCCTCAGTTTAGAAATATGCAGAGGACATAAGTGTGATTTGATGGCATTTTGTGAAATCAGTTCTTGAGAACTATAGGCTTAATTTTACAATTTCAATAGTTATGCTTTAGTGTTAAGAACAAAACAATGATTTTAAATAATTAGCTACAGAATAGGGTGGATCAACTTCCAACTTTTGGAAATTTGCAATTGAGGCAACAGCCACCATACCTAAATAAATAAATAAATAAATAAACAAACAAACAAACAAACAAACAGAGAAGATACAAATTTTGCCCTTCTGAACTTTAGATAACATTGCTTATTTTTAAAGTGATTAGCTCTTATAGTCTCAGAAATGTATGCCCTCCTCAAATAAGCCTCATAAGGATACATGTATTTATTTTTCTCTTATGTAAATGCATTTGTAGTGTGTTTCTTTTGGTCATATCTTCTACCATCTATCTACAGTTTTCTTGCATATATGCTCGTAATTTCAAATATTATATTTTACTAAGGGCAAAGATTTATCAACTTCATATCACCACTTTCCAACTACAACTCAGTTTATGTATTCATGAATGCTTTTATTATTTTCTGTTGTGCCCATTTATTTATTTATGTATTGTTTTATATAGGTTACAAATTTTGAATATTTCCATTTAGATTTATGTTAGCAAAGGTTTCCTATGCTGCCACTATTTTTATTTGATATGTAATAGAATTTTTAACAGCTTGTGCAGGGGAACATTGAACATAATGTCCCTGTTCTAAAAACATTATAAAATGCCCACCTGTATTTCCTTCATCATATAGGACAATGTTGAAAGCGTATGTTCAGCCAGCAACCCACTGTGAGGAACTATTTTTGCCCTTAGATACAGTTCTCCAACAATATTGCATACCAATTGAAAAGTTATTTTACATTTCTATAAAAGAGACAAATCTTTGAACAGAAAAACAACCTTTTAAACATTAAATATTAAGAAACAAGGCTTGTCTTTGATACAGTACCAGTAGATTTAATATGCTGTTTAATATGCTCAAAAGACAACTCAGTTCCAACTTTTAACCAATTAAATATTGTATACCTAGTACATGGAATTTGACAACTGGACAACATAAATGGATTCTCTGTGCCCTTACTATAGCTAAAAGACTTATATTTCAGATCAGAAAGATAAATATATGGCCCCATTTATTTAACGGATTGAAGATTTGATTACATTTGCCACCTATGAATGGATTGCCTCCATAGATAGACTTTGTATGGTTAAGTACAATGAAATATGGGACTTATTTATGCAACATGCAGTAGGTTAAAGGGGAAAAAAAGCCTGATAATTATATAAATGTATTAGAAATACACACACACACACACACTTATATAATGTTTTTATTAGAAAATTATATATAGAATTGTGTTTATTATTGTAACAACATATTACATTTTATATGTTCTTTTCTGTTGTATTCTTTTCACTTATTTCTTTTTTAAGCACTTGTTATGTGTTTTTATTTGACACTGTATGTATTTTTGTGTTTTATTCCCTTTTTTTTCTTTTCTTGTTATTATGAATGAATGAATGAATGAATGAATGAATGAATGAATGAATGAATGAATGAATGATTGCCAATTGAATGGTGTTCAGATATTTCCTAGGGCCAGTGAGCATTTGCAACTGGATATAGGGCAGGACTATGCAGGCTGGACCATATCCTATTGCTATTCTTTTCTTTATCCTGGTCCTTGTTCTCCCTTACTTCCTCATATCAATTAAATAGGAGAAACTGTATTCACATTCATTTGCACACAAGTTTACTTTTGTTTCTGGGCACCTGGAAAACAAGTATAAATGGTATAAATAGAGACCCACTTTACAAGTCCCATCCTCTATATAGCTTCAAGACTTTTCACATTTAGACAGTTGCCTGAATAGGACTTATACCTCAAATTATTTTACAATCATATAAAAAAATTGTATGCAATATTTATGCTGCATATGTTATTAACATTAAGAAATATACCTCTAATAATTCTGATTAGTTATCAAATTTCAGACTACAAGATAATAATTTCTCCATTGCTCATATCTTCATCATCACAAATGAAGCCAACATTATTATGAAACTATAATTCCATAATTCAGTGCAGGAAATTATTTTATGACATGAAGTATCCACTAGGTTTTTCAGCTCCTGGACCACAAACTTTCCAATGAATATGAATGCCTAAGGCTTTGGAAAAAGTTGTTGTAGGAACTAATTTCTCAAAATTTCTCCCTTCCCCAGCTGTTTCTGCAACAGTATTATATTTTGCTTCTTTCTATTCTCTGAGGAAGGTTAGTATCCAACATGCTACGTGCTGTTAACAATGTATTGTGAATTTTATTTTTACAGATTTAAGGCATAACTGGGCTGTTCAACTTTATCAATTTCTACAATGCAGTTCCAAATACATTGTGCTAATTGGAATTTGTATTTTAGTGACAATAGAAAGTCAATTTTTATAGATTTTACAGCCTTCTCAAGAAGAACTTTGCTATTTTTTCTACATATGACAGTCAAAATAGGTTCAAGTATCAGCTCATTCTCAACTCATTCTCTTCATATGAATAAATCATGGAATTTAATGCCCAGTTTCATAGTAAATTATAGGGGTGGCAGTGAAAGGAAATAAGATGAAGATTCTGCCATATCATTGCAAGCTTCATTTGAAGATGAGGATAAAAGCATTTTGCTCTTGTGGAGATACTCAAGAATCAAAGCTGAAATATAAGAATTTCCATTAACTAATTGGTTACTCTGCTATTTTCATGAGCATAATGTTGAAACACATGCTGGTGTAAATTTAATTGATACTTTTGGAAACTCTAACTCAAGTTTTTAACCAACCAAAGTGCCACTGGGGGAAGAAAAAGAGTCTATCTAGTGTACTCAAACTATTGGTACATCTAGCCTAGTACTATGACCTAGACATCTCTCTATCAGCTGATATATGACCCTTTAATGCAGAGATGGAACAATTTTGGTGGCACTTAACATTTTCAGGGAGTATGAAGGCTACATGTACAAAATGATGATGCAAAGTGAGCAGGATAATCTAATCCATATAAGTCTATAGGTACTGTAAGAAGCTATAATGCTAATTTCAGCAATCTGATCATATATCTCTCCGGTGATCTCATGATATCCCTGAACCTGCTTCCTGCGTCTACTAGAGAGGTTAAAAAGTGAAAGTGTGGTTTCCAGATTAAAATTATTAATTAATTTATTAAAAATAAAAAAATTGTCAACCCCTGCCTTAGCAGGAACCTTACATATTTGTTTCTCGGGTTGAAATTAAGCAAGATTTTTGAGTGATTGCCTTTTCCATGAAGAATTGATATAAGCATGGCTGTATGACAGGTTATTTTCTTATTTTATATTCTGTCAAATATTCATGCATTTACTTGGAGCTCTTAAAGCTTTCTGAAACTTGATGACATTATTATTATTTTACTTTGATTCCTTTAAGGCAAAGAACGTAATCTCAACAACCATGCTTTTAGGGTTGACTCATGCTGTCATTTTAGCTGGTAGATAATAACTTTATCTGCAGCTTCTCTTTTAAGGACAAGATCAATTTTCAAAGCCTCTGGCAGCAGAAAGTGATAGCTTGAGAGTGCTTTTCTCAACAGCTTTTTGGTCTTGCTTGTTCTATTGAAACTGATTTTATTTTGGAGGTGGACATATCGCTGCAGTACTGTTATCTTGTTGGTTATTGATTGTACAATTTTGGCATGAATACAGGGGTGAGAATCTTTTTTGCCTGAGGCCATCAATTTATTATTATTACTGCATGCTGGAGAATACTGAGGTTATTAAAACAGCCAATAAATTCTCCGTAGATGGAAATACTATTAGCAGCAAAGTAAAACAATCCTATGGAAACTCCTTGGGTTTCTAAAAGTGCAGAAGGAGTGTGAAAAGACTCATACTTGGACCCTGCAAAGTATTCCAGTTTATACTAGAATGCTGCTCTCTATTACAATATCAATTTGTTCATAGTTTTTGGCTATGTTTCAGCCAGTGTGTTTTGTTTTGTTCTGTTTTTCTTTTTTCTTTTTTTTCTTTTTTTCTTTTTTTCTTTCTTTTTTCTTTTTCTTTCTTTCTTTCTTTCTTTCTTTCTTTCTTCTTCTCCTTCTTCTCCTTCTTCTCCTTCTTCTCCTTCTTCTTCTTCTTCTTCTTCTTCTTCTTCTTCTTCTTCTTCTTCTTCTTCTTGGGTGGTTTGTGCTGTAACTATGTTTAAGACATCAGCTTTCTGTTTTTTATGCTGGAAAAATCTATGTAGCTGAAAAATATCAGTACACCTTCCTTAGCCTGGGGCTTTATAAATGTGCTCAGAACCAGCCATGGACAATATTGACGCTATAGGGCATCTGAAGGGCACATCTGTAGAACACTATGTGGGGAAGAATGATCAATGTCTCACTCTTTCTTAGACTTGCCCTCCAACAAAGATAAGACTCTTTGAGAGTTGTCAAGAACAAGAAGAGATGTATTTATGATCATGTTTGACTGATGTCTAGCAGAAATGCCAAGGGTAGTCTTTGCACAAAATACCCCTCTTTTTTTCACTGCATATTGGCATTAAGCAACATATGTTATTACTATCCTTGGTAAAAGTAACAAACAGAAACAGTACAACTTTTTCTGTTTCTAATAGAAATTCATATTGTCTTAATAACCCCAATATCTGAGAATTAAATAGTTTGACTAGAGGCAGAAGTTAAGGCAACTTATTAAGGGTAATGTAATATGCACAGCAATAAGCATGATAAACTGGCTGGCTTGTTCCTTGTATTTTAAATTAAAGTTATTATATTCTGGAGAGGAGGAAACATCTAGGGGTATGATCTAAATTAGGCAAAAAATACTTTCAGCAATAATTTGCAACTCTCTGAGCCAGGAGAACAGGGGCAGACCAAGTTAACCTGACAGGCAGAACCCTTACCTAGTTTTATTTTATGGGCTATTTTATAGGAATCCATGCCGGGGGCCCAGAGAAGCAAGTACAGCAAGACTACTGCTTCAGCTCAAGACAAACTGGTAGCAGGATTCTACTGTGTGGGTCTCCAGGAGAATCAAGCAGAGACCTTATTCTCTTGAGGATATGCCTGATCTTATGTTGGGTTGTCAGTTCAACAAGAAGTTCCTGCAGATCAGGCTGGACTAGCTCAATAACCCCTTGATAATAACCATGGAGTACATACTGTCTATAGAGAGAGTCCCTGTTCAATATGAGCAAATGCTCTACTAGACATAGAACAGCATAAGATTTTTAATGGCAGATATATCCAAATCACAGTTTCTTCTTTCATTTTTTCTTTTGTCCTTTCATTCCCCCCCCCCCCCCCATTTTGGTGGTCTTCTCCAGACACACAGAATAACCTAAAGTATTTTATTATAACTCCAAGGTATAATTTAAGGGAAAATTGGTAGAGAATGTTTTACGGATGGTATGCAACTCCATCCATAATTGCAAAAATAGACAAATTATATAATAATAGATGTTGTGATACAGAAGGAACATTTTATCATATGAGTTGGTCATGTAAAAAAAAATTGAAAATACTGGAAAGAAATATACAGCATTATCAAAAAAACAAAAAAAACAAAACAAAGCTTGATTTGAAATGTCAGATTTTTCTACTAGGAATATTTCCAGAACAAATATTTAAAAATCATAATTAATTAAGATTTATGCTGAAAACTGTGAGGGCAAATTTGACCCAACATGGGAAAAGAGATACTTTGTCAATAATATCAGAGTGGAAAACCAAACTTGGGGAATACACAGAAATGGCAAAATTAATAGTATACATCCAGAACAGACATTTGACTAAATTTAGGCAAGAATGATCAAATTACAGTAGAACATAGTGGAAGGGAAGTTGTTTGTTTGTTTGTTTGTTTATTTATTACCAATTATTTCTTCTGAAGCAAGTTTCTGACCCTCTATTCATACTATGCCAAAAGATGTTGTAATTTACCAAACCAGATTTTAGGGGCATAAGAAGCTGAAGGAGTCAGCTATTTTCTTTCCTTCTGATCCAAGAAATTCTACATAGCACAAGTTTGAATTCAATCCATTCTTTTAAAAAACGCCATTTCAGTATACTCTGTACATTCAGTATTTCAATATTCTTGACCAATAGCTTAAAATTAGAAACAAAAAACATAAAAATTTGTTTTGAGATTCAGTTATCAGCAAAAGCTAATAAATGAATGTATTATGGATTGAACCCACTAACCATTTTGAAGCAATAGAACATAATAAAAATTTTAAAAATGTCTATGTTTCCATGCTGCTAATGGCTTCAGATTTATGAAGCTATGATTAGACAAAGCCACTGAACTCCAGCTGTGTTGGTCATAAAAGTTAACCCTAGTTATAAAAGCAATTAACAAAGAGGTTGCCATGCCAAAATTAAGACAAAAAGTTCACCTTAATTTTCTTTTTTCTTTTTCTTTTTTGAATAAAATGAGGTCAGATGGGAAAGGGAAGGTGGGGACAGAAAGGAACAGAAGCGGGCAAGTAAATAAGGAAACCTGCAAGCTAACCAGGATCTTGATCTACTGAGATATTAGCTGGGGGATCAGCAGTAGATAAGGAAGTACAGTATTCGTTTAACAAATAAAAAAAAATAACAGATACTGTCTTTATATACACACACAGACCATAAATACAGACATAGACACAAATTTAGAATTGTTTTAATGAGTTAATAGGGATATTGCTCTAGATATCATATATAAAGTACCATCAGATATGTTTTAGTATTTTGAAATGGCTTATAAGTTCTTTCGAACTGGCCAAAGTAACCAGTTTAAAAATCATCTTGTTAGTTATTTCAGCATATTGGATATTCCTACTCATCCCCATTTATTGGGTCAGAGAATTCAATGAAAATGAAAACATAGTAGAAAAATAGCTACCTTGATAAAAGATAACAGTGAGAACTGGGGCTCCAATGCCCCCCAGGCCTCTAAGAATCTTTAAAAAAAAAACTATGCTCAGAGGGTGCTTCTAAAATGAAGATTTTTTTTTTTTTAGTAAGAGACAGCAGATCTTTTTTAGGGAAGAATTTTATTTGGTTCTGGTACTGGTAATACCATTCTGACCCCAAAATCCTTATATTTAGAGACCTTGGAGCTCTAATAAAGCAAAGAAAGATTAAAATCTGCCTGTTCCTAACAGTCTTATACAATTAGCAAAGAATTTAAAACTTCCCTTTTAAATATTTCAATTTTCTATCTCGTAAAAGATTTCAAACATTTACAGCATAAAACAGCTTTCAGATTTATCTGTGTGATAAAACCACAAGACTTAAAATAGTGACAGATCTAAAGGAACTATTTTCCATGACGAATTATCAAGTTTGAAAAGCAGCAATATTAATTAATTTACTGCATGCATTTACAAGATGCTTTTGCAGGATGTTTTTGTTTTTCCAGTAATGCAGAATATCAAATCTAAATATTTTTACTGTGTATTCTATTTTCTTCTATAATGTCTGTAACATACTAGGAATTACTCTCTCTCTTGCTGATATACAATCAGGTCTTCCCTTCCCCAAATAAATTTATACTTCTCTGAAAACCCATTGAGGCATAATAAGCTGTCTAATATATAACTAGGTCTTATGCATCACTGCAGCTTTTTAATGCAACTTTTTCTCAGACACCCAAGCTTTAGTTCACTTCTTTTGAAAAGTGGTCTGCACAAATTGAATTTGTCACTAAGCTATTACATGTATCCACTTGGTTCACTCAAAAATATGTGAAAACATTTTTATTTATAGACTAGGTTCTTAAAAAGTAGGCTAAGTCCCAGTCTCAGGGAATTTAAAGGATGTTCAAATGTTAATAGCCAGAAGAGTGTGTTGAAGTTGGAGGGTGTATATCAGCAACTTTTAGTCACCTTGTCTGTAGCTCTTCAAATAAATGCTGCACTTTTTAAAATTTCATAAAAAACATGGATCTTCAACAATAGGTCTCAAAATGAGGCAGACTCTTTAATCAAGAATATATGAGGCTGTTAATATTTATATCCTAAGTGAAGAAAGGAGGCTATTAACATCAATGACTAGGAAAAGGTAGATATTTAGAGAAGAATTTTGATGTGATTTCCTAACATTTCAGAATTGTGACTTTCCTGGTGATTTTTTACACTTATAGTCCATGATTATGAAGCAATGCAAGTCCCAGTCACATGAGGTCCTCGCTTAATGACCTGCTGTCGTTGCTTAACAACAGCAATAGGAACTGCCGGGATTGTCATCACTAAGCGGCGCGGTCACCTGACATCACACTTTACAACCACATCACTTAGTGATGGAAATTCCAGTCCAATTACTGTTGTAATGCAAGGACTACCTGTAATCTGCAATCCTTCCCTCACTTCTTCCTTTCCATAAGATCCCCAAAAAGATAGGTTAGGATATGAAGAGGCATTAGAAAGAGAAAGCAGGAAGATCAATCACATCCCAAGAGAAATGAGACAAATTTTGGATCAGTCTTCTACAATTCCATATTGTAGTTAATTTTCAACTATGGAAAGGTATGAATTACACGCTGCTTTTCAGCCTTCCCATTCTTTAGCATAATTTAGCAGTCATGATCTAGGAGGAGAGAACAAGAGAAAAAATATTTTTACTCCCAAGATGATCCAGCAGGAAACTGATGTTTTCTGTTGGAAAACAAGACAAACATGCTTCAGTTGACCAATGCAAGACCACCAACTCCCATGTGTCCACACAGCTCTATGCCTCTGTGGCCATTTCTGCTTTGGCTGCAGGAAAGACAGAACCTTGCAAGACACACACACACACACAGAGAGAGAGAGAGAGAGAGAGTGGGGGGGGGGGTTCATTACCAATAGTAACCTCTGTACAGCCTGCCTGGCTTTCTCCGCCATTGCCAAGCGCCTGGGCAAGGATGTCCAGTCAGGGAAAGAAAATGCAAGAAAGGGAAAGGAAATCTTTTACTTTCTCTGTTTTCTCACTCCTCCTCTCTCTCAACAGACAAGCCAGATCTTTCACCTTCCTGGCTGGCACCTCTTTCCTTACCTCCATGCTTGCTGGAGACCACTGCTACCAGTTCTGAGTCACCCCTGCACCCCAGGCAAACACCACTCCTTGAGTATGGTGGCAATTTTACTGTTGAGGCAGCAACAGTAGTCTCCAGAGTGCCCAGAAGTATGGAAAGCTGCAGAGAAGTAAAGAGGAGCAGGAAAGTTGCTGGATTTGTGCTGGGCTGCATGGGGAGAGGCAAGCGGCAGAGAAGAATCCCGTTTTTCTTCCCTGCTCCGTGGTCTCCTAACATCAGCAGCACCACAGCCACTTCCATGGAGGGGCAAAAAGTCTACCACCCTCTACCAACAGGAGAAAAACATATCCTTGGGGACTGAGTACTTGAGCCCAAGACTCTCTGAATATAATCAGCAATAGTCCAAGCAGGACTGCTGAAACCAAACAAGATTTCAGATTGTTTGTTTTTCTCAGTATGAGTCTCTCGTCTTCTGTTATAACAGAAAGTAGAATAAAAAGATAACACATGAAAGTAATTGAACAAATACTTTCTTACCTCCATGCTTGCAAGTCTTACCACCATTGCAAGTCTCTCAGAAGGACTTACATTTTCACCTGTCACATTTCACTGATTATGCAATAAAAGGGAATTGATTCCCAACCCTGAATTATTCCAAATGTAAGAAATTTTACAAATGAAGGCTACCTGATGAAATGATAAACTGTTCATGAAAATTAGAATTAATTCAGCAATCTTAGCTTAGAATCAGGTCACAGCAATAAACAACCTTAGTATTCCTGCAATAAGGAGAAAAAATACCAAAGCCTTGCTGTTATTTCAGCTATAAAGCTTTGCAAATGGAAACAAGCTTTAATGCTAAGTTAAACTGTAATATTCATAAAACAATTATGTGGCCCCAGTGTATTAACAGTGAAAGCAATTGCTATATTTCCAATCATTTCAAATAGTTTTATTGTTTAGAAAACATACAAAGATATGTTGTTAACCAAAAGATATATATGACATTACCAATGTTTAAGGAGTCATCTTTTTTTTAATAAATGCTTTTTCAGCTTAGAGGGTCAGGTATCTAAGGCTGTTGTTCTGATTAAGATCATTTATCATGAAGAGACTTGCTGTATTAGGTATTATGCATAACTAAAATGCTTCACTTTTCATTGTCTTATTGGAATTATTCTGGGAAATGTGTATCTAATTCAAGTGCTAAAACCCATTTGCTCCTTGTCTAGCTAAATTGCATAAATGTGCAATTAACTTAAGTCTTCTTACATTTTGGTGCATTAGAAGTCTCTTAACTGTCTGAATGTAAATGAAAGAAAGTCTGTCTACATAGCCTAGAGCACTGTTTCTCAACTTTGGTAACTTTAAGATGTGTGAGCTTCAACTCCCAGAATTATCCAGCCAGCATTCTGGGAGTTGAGGTCCACACATCTTAAAATTGCCAAGGCTGAAAACACTGGTCCAGAGTTTGTTTAGGTATCTCAACTAAAATAAATATGATTAAGATGAATATAACTCCAAGTTTGATTAATATTTTGGATACCTGTCATCCCATGATTATAAATGAAGTTACAGGATATTGAACAAATTCCTTTTCCAAGAAAGCTTGTGGGATTTTTATTGCAAAAATGTATTTGTTTATTTATTCAGTTTATATGTCAAGTTCATGACTGGGCAGCTAGCAATATTTAAAAACAGGAAAAGGTAGCACATGTATAAACTACAGCAGGTGAAAAACAAACTCATCAATGATAAATCAACATAACAATTGTATGGGCTCAGCCTGAGTCCCAGCCCAGTGACAGATGTGTGCCTTTAAAGCCTAGCAAAGGGCCTGCAGGGTTGGAACCAGTCTGATATCTGGGGAAATTATATGAAGGGTGGACTTCATGGTAGAAAAGGCTCTCTTCCCAGGTCCTGCTAGATAGCACTCCCTAAGAGACAGGATCCAGAGAGTGCCTCTTCTACTGGACCTAATGGGGCAGTTAGACATAATTGGGAAGAGGTGATTTCTCAAATAGTCCAGCTCCATTCCATGAAGAACTTTATAGGTTGCAACCAGCACCTTGAATTGATCCTGGAAGTATACTGGCAACCAATCCAGCTTGCAGAGCAGAAATGTAACATGCACTGATCAAACAGTGTACATAACTGCCTGCAGCACTGCATTCTGTACCAGCTATCAGTTCTGGCTGCTGTTCAATGGCAGCCCCATGTAAAATGCATTGCAACAATAGAGGTGACCAAGGCATGAGTGACTGTGAAAAGGGCCTTGTGGTCCAAGACAGGGTGCAGTTGGCACACAACAGGAAGCTGTGTGGAGGTCCTCCTGGCCTTAGCTGCCACCTGTTCCTTGAACAGGAGACATGAATCTAGGAGTAACCCCAAATTGTACACCATTTTGTTTGTGTCAGGCTTACTAAGTAGACCAGACAGGAAACATGACCAGATGAGCTAACCTACTTGACTGTAAAGCTACATTAACAGGATTTTGCAGGTCTGAAAGCACAATTCTAGCCCCCCCCCCGTCTCCTTTAGAGCCCAAGTAACTAGGTAGGGTCTCTTCTGAGCCTCTTGGCCCACCCACCACCCAACTGTGGGCTATGCTGTGTCTTATCTGACCATTCCCTAGGCAGCATCTCTTGGCTGTGTCTCCCAAGATTTTTCCCACATACCATTACAGTTTGGGGGAGTGCAGCCCCATCCAGAATGAAAGATGCCTGGGTGGAAGTTGCTGCTTCACTTTTGAAACATCGTCCTCCTAGAGATCTTTCCACACTGCAAGGGGGGTGAGGGGGGGGGGAGAAAGATAGGAGAGGAAGGGATTAGAAGAGAGTAAGCAGGCACAGAATGGGAATACACTGGCTGTTTGCTGAATGTGCTCATGGCTGCTGGCACCAGCACATTGCTTTCAATGTGTATTCCCCATTGTGTGCCTGCTTAGTCTCTTCTAACCCCTTTCTCTCCAATGAATGTAAATACAAACATTAATTCCCTTCTTGTTAATTATCCAGTGCTGGGGTGAGCATTCCAAAGGGTGGGGAAGTAGTTGAGAGGCAAACAAAAACTAAATGTGTGAAACTGATTATTCTTGTCAGTTTTGAGCCGGAAAGCACAGTTGCAGTCACATGATATCCCACTTAGTGACCATTTGGTTTAGTGACTGGTTTGCTGGTCCCAATTGTGGTTGCTAACCAAGGACTACCTGTATGGATTGCTTGATATTTATTGTTTTCAACATGTGAATTAGGGGTTGTTGTTGTTGTTTTTGGACCCTGAGACAGAAAGGGAAGACTCAAGCAAGATTTTAAAAGTTCTTGAAAGTGTTATGTTTATATAACATAATTTCTAGGCCCTTATATTTTTTTTTCCTTTTGTATTGCTAGGCTTATAATCAGAAGAAGTTGAATTGAATATACTGTCAGATATGTGCCATCTGAATTCCTCTTGCAATGAATTAGATGATTTAAAACTTGATTGACAGTAAGCTGACCTAAGTTCCCTATTTGCTCATTACTTCAAATCAATCCATCCATCCATCCCTGAACTATTTTCAGACTAGGATTATCACAAAGTGTAAGTTTGTTATGTGAATAAGGGTCAAAAATTGTACTTTATTTCTTTATTAAGAATGCTTTTAGGCACTTCAGGTTACAGCAAACATGCTTTATCAAAATTGTCAGCGATATTGAATAATAACTATTAGCGTACATTCAATATAATCATAGCATCATGCTTAAAAACATTATATTTTATAACACCAAAGAAGCTAGCAAATAACTCCTTCCAAATGTGACACGCAGCTTTTAATAGAGAAGATACAAAAGAATTGTGGCCAAAAATTCTTGCCATTGTAAGACATTTACATGTGGCTTTCTCTGGCCTCAGGAGACCTGTTTCCCATCTTGCCAGCCTCAGTCCTTATGTCAGGAGTATTACAGAGCAACTCTCTGATTATGCCAATAATGGTTTTCGGACTTCATCACGTGTGTTCGCAAACAAACTGAAATCAGTATGAAATAGGATAAAACAAAGAAACTGAAATATGTGTCCTAGGATAAAAGTGAACCTCACATCACTATATGATAACTGTAATTTATGTAAAAACAAACAAAACAAAACAAACAAATGATTTTTCGTTCCATAAAAAATGTTAATATATTATCAGTTCACTAGCTATAAGTCAAAGGTATTACACTAGAAAAGTATCCCAGTTGATATATGCATCAAGTAATATTAATTTTTTACTACATGCACATTTCTGCATCAGCTGAGCATAAACTTTATTTGGGATAAAGAAAAAGTGTCTACTTAAACCAGAGATGAGGAAAGCCGCTTTAGGATACTACTCCCAAATATTTAAAATAATTCAAAATTCAATAATTAATTGAATAAATAATTAAAACCTGTATTATTACATTTTTTATAGAAACATTAGACCTATAGTAATTATATGGAACTAACTCCAATTAATTGAACAACAGTTTATAACAGGTATAAAGTATTATACCTGAAATGTTACACCTTAAATGTCCTCTGCATAATAAGACAGGCTGATAGTTCTAATACGAAATTAAAAAAAAAAAAAAAAAGATAAGGCACATTCTTGATGAGTTTCACAATGCTTGCTAAGTATTGAGGATGAAATGAGGATAACTTAAATAAATCATGATAATTTAAATCAAAATTTGCTTCTTTACATCAAAACATTGCAGAGCTGGTAACTGAGACACATGAAGCTAGAATTACTCAGCTTGAAAAGTCTGGTCAGCAGATTATAATAAAAATTAACTGACTGGATGATGGCCTGGCTGTATTTGCCATGCGTATTTGGAAGGATCATAAGAAACAACATACAGAATAATAGAACAGGAGCTGCCCTCTGCATTTCCCCCTGCTTATTGTAAGCCTCTTAGAACATGGGGAAAACTAACATTAGAGGAACCATATGAATGTTGCATGTATATGTTTGTTCCAAGATCAACCTCAAAGGAAAGGCTCTGTTTGCTTTAAAGTACAGCAAACTGTCATTTTATATCACAAAGCTCATTTATTCCTTCAGTCCTAAAGGCTGCTTTCCTACACAAAGTATCCTTTGTTTTCATATGCAATATATATATATTTTAATGAGCTTTATACCACTTCAGAACAAAGCATAACTGTTGGGAACAGAATGCTGAAAGCCTGTAATACATATCCTTTAACTAAAAATATAAATCTTTCCACTTCTATAAAAATTCCAGCTCCCAGATTCTCATTTCTGCCATATTAGATTTGGGTATATTTTCTAAATCACTGAACAAGGAAAATTGTATCTGTCTTGGTGATCAGATAATGTCAAAGTCAAATTTTAGTTTCCACACATCAACAGGCTTAATTAATCCTAGGAATGAAATAACAATAGCTGAGGAAGCCTATTTGATCTTTTTGCTCCCTTATCATGAATAGTAGAATTTCATGAAAATATAGCTCAGAACAACTATTTCCAGCAGACAGTTTAAAAAAAAGTTGAAAAATGTGATTATGTATTCCTTCCATGTGTAGGTTATAAAGATTGTAATCCATCAAAAGTTAATTCTCACTGATTACTAAGATGTGATCATCACTAATTTAAATCTTAATTATCAGTGAAATTTTGGTTGGGTTTATGCATTATATATGTATAGCATATAATGTTGTTTGTCTGAGTTTAGTTTAGTGTGTTGTGTGAAACCAGCCAATTCTGGTCTATTGACTAAACTATATGTAAAGAAACCATGACTTAGTGCAACTCAGTCATTATTAACTTTTGATGTTTAAAGTAGGTAAAATGGTTCTCTTCTGATCCAGTTTGTAAGATCAGAATGATTATAATTAGTCATCACCAATTATAGTCTAATTATCAATCACATCAGCCCATCCCATTAGATCTGGCAGGGAAGGTATGCTACATGTTCCAATGGCCAGGGACTTGCAATTGGTGGGTCCCAGGAGGTGGGCCTTCTCTGCTGTGGCTCCCTCCTTGTGGAACATTCTCCCCCCTGAAGTGAGGCTGGCCCCTTCCCTGCTGTCATTTAGGAAGTTCCGGTTGTGTCATCAACACCTGGTTGTGACATCAGGCTTGGGGTTCTTTGAGAACCAGAGACAGTCTTAGATGGCTCCACCATGACTGATATTCTGGTCTCTCTGTGGGGTTTGTATATTTTAAAATTTAAAATTTTTAAACTTTTTTATAATGTTGCATTTTAAGAATCACTTTTTTATCTTTTATAATGATCGTTTTTATCTATTTGCTTTTTTATTCAATTGTTGTACACCACCCAGAGTCACTATGTGTGAGATGGGTGGCTATATAAATGTGAGATAGATAGATAGATAGATAGATAGATAGATAGATAGATAGATAGATATTAGTAAATTAATAAATTAATAATTTTCATTATTTCACATGGAAAGGAACGAAACAGAATTCTATATATGAGGATATTTGAATTTTCTTATAATAACCTCCTTCCTCCCTAAATGATATTTTCATGTGCAACAGTTGTTATGATTCAGCAGTGAAACAAAATATTATTATATGACAAAGAATAATTGCAAGACAAAATGCTGTAAAATCCATAAACTACAAGGACTTGGTTAATTAAACTTTTCAAAGGCCTACTGAATGTTAGTAAAGTCACTTTAAAAAAGGTTAGGAACAACTCAGTTTAAAAATGTGATTTCTCCCCCCTAGAGGAGATTGTAATGTAGGATGTTTTGGCAGTTCAAGGCAATTTTCAGTCATTTCACATAGAACACAATAAGATTAGTCAGGCAATTTTCTACAGTGAGCACAAATAATGCAACTAAAATACAGCATTGTCTGTTGATCAAGAAATGAACCTTTAAAAATAGCTGGCAAATAGAATTCAAAGGAAATAAATGGAATTAATATGGTTAGTTCCTTTAATCTGTGAAACCTAATTAAGAAAAAGGACAGGGCTTTATGTATTTAAAAATTACCATGATACGAATTTAGAAGTATTACTTTCATTAAGCAATGTAGCCAACAAGTCACAAGAATTATATCAAAGAGAAACTTATGCAGGAATACCTTTACAATTATAATAGCAACCAAATTTATTATGAAAAATTCCAATACATTTAGACAGAGCATATGTATATGGATGTTGCTTTAAAAATGCTCTTAAATATGATTAAATAAAAAACTTCTAAATTGTTTTGCTAAAAAAAAAAAAACTTCATTTATACAGTGGAAAATGTTACTAGCACCTCCACATTTTGACTTCTGTACTGACTATTAGATTGGGTGATTTCTTATGGGTGAATTATGATTGCCAGGAATGGTTTAGATCCAGAAGGGTGAGAAAGCAAGAAAAGGAGAAGAGAGGCAAGGGCAGAATTATCTTGAAAGAAGGAAAGAAGCTGGGGTGGGATATGGGTTTTTTTCAGTAAAGTAATTTCTTATATACCTATTTAATGTTAGGCCCCAGATTGCTACAGTAAATTATATGACTAAGGCTCTTAGAAAAGGGGTTAAATTCAATTATAATTGGAAACCATTTTGGGACTACAACTGAACAGATTCTTTTATAAGATTACCAAAAAGAAAAAGAAAAAGGGGAGGGGGGCAGAATACACAGCAACACTAGAATAAAATTTAACCAAACCAAGAAAAAAAGACACCCTCCTCCCACAAAAGTACCTTAAAGACCCTAACAGAATTCAACAATTGCAATACTAAGCATCTAAGATACGTGGCAAACTAGGCAGTCACTAGTTTATGAAAGATACCTTATAACACTATGTTGTAATCAATCACAAAAAAATATACTGCAGTATTAAAATATCATACAATCTATACCAGAGAAGAACATATTGCTTCATTCTTTGATGAGTTAAAAATATTGCTTTTTCCAGAACTGACAAATTACACATTTCCAAAAGCCAACCCTTAATGTCTGGAATAATATCATTTTTCTAATTTCTCATTGTCGTGGAATTTTTGCTGAAGAGAAGAGCACAACACTGAAGAGAAGAATCATGTTCCTTGCAAGGATCATAGGGTGCCTACTTTCCAAGAAAGAGGGACCCCGAACCATAGAAAGGCAGAGATTTTTATACACTGAGAGCCGGGAAATCTGAGGGATCTGATTTGGGAGCAAGTTTTAGATAGGTGTTAAACAGGAGACAAGTGGTTTTTTTTTTCTTGTGAAACAAAAACTGTGCTTTGTAACAAAGCAGCTGAGTCAAGGAATCCATTGCCAAGGAGAATAGAAGGCAGGGGCGGGCTCTTAATAAGAATGGAATTCCTGTGGTTTCTCGCTTCCTTAACAAAGAAGTCCTCATAGAGGCTGCCCCCTGGACAAATCCTTAAGCAGACAGATGATGGCCCTCTCATTGTTGTAGTGTGATAGTGTTAAGAGGGCTATTTCAGCAGCAGAAACAAGGTCATTCTTGGGTCATGTGATAGCCTGGGACCGGTCCTGTTTTACATGTGCAAGTGGGGGGGGGGGGGGAGGCAGGAAACAACAGAGGGAAATGGGGAAAAGAGTTTGCAACAGGAAAGGCAAGGGGGGTAGAAAAAGAGGTAGGGGGAAGGGGGGAAGTAAAGAGTTTGCAGCCTTATTTTATTCTTTTCCCATCACAATTCCCCCTTTTTGCTGCTTCTAGCAGTGACTCTAGGAATAGCCAAAGGTCTTTGGTTTTGAGGAAAGGGCTTACCGATATATGCAAGCAGAGTAGGAGGAGAGGTTTCTGAAATAGATACTGGTACTATAGAAGATGACACTGAGTGGGATATTTAGGGGGGAGTGAAGTTGGGGTGGTATGGGTCAGAGGAATTCACAATTGTCCCAATATCCATGAATGTGAAAGAGCCCAAATTGTAGATAAGCTTGTCTTGAAATCTGATCCCCAGCCCCCAAAGTTGCATCTTTTATTTATGTATTTATTTATCAAATTTGTCACCACCCATCTCATTATGTATGTATTCCCCCCTGAGGTCCACTTATAAATTTCTACCCAGGGTCCCTCTGGGCACAAGGTCAAGTTGCACTACAGGCACAAGTCCAGATATTGAAGTGGTCAAGCATGATGAGCAGTTGGCTGAGACAGGTCAGGACATGCAAATACAGGTCTCTCATTTTTGTTCTCCTTTTCGGGAGAGGCTTAGAAGAATTGGTCCTTGCAAGAGTTTCCCCAGTCCATGTTTCAGCTCAAAAGGTGATAGAAAGATCAAGTCCAAGCCTCCAGAGTCCCACTGAAGTAATACCTTAGGTGATTCCAACAATCAGTATGATTTCCCAAGTCAAAGCATTCAGTCCATACCTTCTTACAGCTTTTGGGGTCTTGTAGATGCAGAATGGATTTCTTTCATCAGGTACAAAGGTACAGTATTCTGTCCTGGTTACTGCACAAACCCCATCTTTGGCTACAAGGATGTAGACTAAAAGTAACCTGTTCTGGAAACTATTTGCCCAGAGCTAGCATTTCTACATGTAGGGAGCCAATTGTCTTATAGCTGTATCACATGCGACTTGTTCTAAAATAAATACTGAACACAAAGTTATGATGGTAATATTGCAGGCTGAGCTCATCATATAAAATTCCATGCCATTTTATTGGAGCTAACCTAAAGCATGAGAATCCCTCCCCTGGCATGGATGGACATAGAGCCCTGGCCCAGCAATCAGATGCTTTTATGTTGTCTTCAGGAGGATGTTACCGCATGCCTGTGCTAAAACGCCAGATGGGGAGGCAAAAGGAGAACCCAAACTCTTCCTTTCCTCCCAGCTTCCAATGTGTTCCCTCTAAGCTTGTGTGCCAACTCAGCGAATGAGCAACAAGCACTCACCCAGTCTAACAACCTGGCTGGGGAAACAAGAATAATGTCTCCATGACATTGGAAGACTCCTTTTCTTGGTGTTGCAATTGTTTGACTAAGGCAGCTTGAACACTTGGGACACTGTTTACAAAAATGGGAGCTCTTGCCTTCAGTGGTAAAGAAAAAAAGAAACCAAATGGGACAGAGAGAGAGAAAAAACTTATTTATATCTTATATATCTTATTTATAGTTTAGCCTCTTATGCCTTAGCTGTTCCTTCTTTGATCCTTACCAGCATTTGGGTGGGAGTGTGCAGAAAGGGACTTTAGCTTTCCCTAACCTGAAGCCTTCTGGTAGCCAAGACGTTTTGCAGAGCTCTTTCCCACTTTGACTGGAAGGTGAAGCCAAGGAATACTTGAAGATGGCTGGTGTGGGTCTTCCGGGCTGTGTGGCCATGTTCTTGAAGTTTTGTTTCCTAACGTTTCGCCACCACCTGTGACCGGCATCTTCAGAGTGCAGGAGCACAGACAGGAGCAGTTCTCTCTTGAGAACTTGAAGACTTGATGTTGATCTGGTTTTAGACTTGAGGTAGCTCCAAGGCTGGTCTGAAGCTGGTGTCAAGTAGCCACTTCATGGAGTGGTTCATAGTGAGGTCATCTGGAGAGCGCACATCCATCTGGGAAGCCATGGGGTAGGGATGCAGGAATTTTGGTCTGGTCATCAGGATTGATCTTGTGGTGTCTGAGCATTTGGACTGCTCATCCTGGAATAAAATATAAGCTTCTATCTCCTTTTGCCCCTTATGCCCAGGTTTGTGGGTAAAGGAGAAAACTGTGGAAACAGGGCTTTATGGGTCACTGGGCATTCTTAGCAGATCATCCTGAAGAGATTAGAAAACTCAAATTCCATCCAGACTTGCAGAAGAGAGAGTTAAGGGAAAGGCATGGAGTCCTATAAAAAAAAAAAGGCAGCAAGTGACTCAGAAACAAAAACAAACAAACAAATGGAATAAATGGGAAGGTAAAGAAATCTTTTGAGAAGTTTAAAGTGTTGACAGACATTGGTATTTAGGAGGCAAAGGACAGTTCTCTTTGCGATGTTCTCTTCTTTGCACTTAACAAAAGGTTCAGAGGTGGAAAAGGTTCAGAGGTGGAAAAGGTTCAGAGGTGGAAAAGTGATGCAAAAGCCGAGATGCTGTTATTTCCAATAGCACTATTGTATTGAAGCACACCCTCATTTGCAAGTTTAAGTATGATAATCATGATCCTATGGCTGCAGTAGAAGATATTTGTTTTGGGAAACATTGGTTAAAGATTATTCAGATTTTATTGCTTATTGCTATGCTTGGTGGTGCCTTTTCCTTTTTGCTAGCTTAGTTCAATAGGAATTTGTGGAGCAACCAGGGGCACAGAGTGGGGAACAGAGATGAGGCTGTGCAAAGGTGGTGAAAGCTGAAAGATGTAGGAGAAAACATGGAGAGGTGAGATGGGACTTCTAATAGGAGCTTGAAGGAGTGGGTAGAGCAGTTTCAAGGAAATCAGCAAGGAAGGCATAAATCAGAAGAGGAAAGTTAAGGAGAAAGAGCAGCCTTACATTTTCAGCTAGAGGGGCTGAAACTTAGGGAAATCCAGAGTTATGGGGTGGAGGTTTCCAAAGTCTAAACATATCCTTTGAAAAGAAATCTCATTTCCCGACTTGTATTCTGGAGAGCTAAGGAAAAGGGGAACATGCACCTAGGAATTTGAGAGGGGAAATGAGCAAGAAGCACACACAAGAACTTGTCTAAATGGTCTCAAGGGATTCCATGGGGTACTTAGGAGAAGACAAAGGAACAGGTGGGGCAGATGGTTCAGTGTGGCCCCACAGCTCAGCAACTTGTTCCTTTAACTTTTCATTTTGCTGCTTTAGGCTTTTGTTACTGTCTTGCAAGTTGGAGGTCATTTGATTTCTTTCTTTCTTTCTTTCTTTCTTTCTTTCTTTCTTTCTTTCTTTCTTTCTTTCTTTCTTTCTTTCGGTATTTACTGGCTGTGGAGCATCTTTAAAGTGACATTCTCCTTCCCACAATAGATTTTTCCACATCTGTTTGCTAGATTAATTTTTTTAACATTTTTTTTCTTTTTAAATAAGTCATCTCTCTTAGCTTAAACGTTCCTTCCGCAAGGAACTGTTTCTCAGCAGATTCCTTTGTCCAAGTGCTCCATAAACGATTTCTAATAGCCTCTTTGCCATACTTTGGCAGCATAAAGGTTCCAGGGCTACCTGGGGAAAACTTGGACTGGTTTTTTTTCCCCCAATAGTCTCTCTCTTTCTCTCTCTTCTGGGGATGGGGGTTGGGTGAGAGAGAAGGGCTGCTCCACACTCTTGCTTTCCAAGAAATGCACCTGGGAAGTCCTAGGTGTGGCTGCCCAGAGCAACTGAGAGTGAGAGAGAGGGGAGAGGGTGGCTGCCCCCCATCCTTGCTTTCTAAGAAATCCACTTGGGAAGTCCAAGGTACAACTGCACAGAGCAACAACAACAACAAAAATGAGACAAGACATGGACTCACAAATAACATGCAGACCACACAAACAACATGTACAACTGCAGACAACCTGGATCCAATTACTCTACTTAGGTCCAGGGAGGCACCATGGCTGGACTCACCTTCATAATGCTGGTTGGCTTTTGCTTCTTCCCAAATCCTTCTGTCTTGCTCCTGCCTCCCTTGGAAAAGGATCTGACAGAGCTGCTTCTACCACGTATCCCACTTGGACGGAGAACCAGCAGCGAGGTTTGAAACCCTGGCACCATCCTCCAGCCCCTGTCTGAATCCTGCTTGGAAGGGGAGTGACAGGCTAAGCAACCGCCACCTAAACCTTGCGCACAACCTGCTGGTGTATAAAACTACCCTGGTAGCAACTTAAACTGTCCGGAACGCTTACCTACCAGTGCTGTCCTGGCAATCTCTTGGCTTTCTCCTCAGGGGCTGATCCAGGAGCCACTCTGGAGAGTGCTGGCCCAAGGATTGCAGTAGATGGCCACAAATTGATCCAAGGAGAATGCTCTCCTATATTTAGGGATTGTAAATAAACTCAAGTATATAGCAGGTCTAAGGAAGATAGCTGGTCAGGACTATATCCTTGACAAGAGCTGCCAGGTTTGGATGTCAGTATCTTTAATCTACTACTTCACCATTTCCAAAGAGGTCCAGTTTTTTGCCTATTGCTTTGAGCCAGGATGATCCAAAGTTGTCAGTAAGGATCCAACATGTCAGATCCGGAGGGACAAAATATATTTTGGCCCAATATGTGAAAACGTATAAGCAGACCTTGATTTCAGTCCTACTGATACTGGCCTCATGGGGAAGAACCATGTCTGAGACACAATGGGAGACTTAAAATGTGTTCTTAACAAAATTTGCTTTGAACTTGTCTAGAGAAGCAAAAGAACTAAATGGACCTGATTAGGCACCAAATAACAGTTGTGTTTTAACTTCAGCTGACTACACTTGGAGTGCAGCTGGGATGAATAAAACCTCTTTACTAGAGAAAAATGATTGCAAGGCTGCTTTCTGGACATTTTGTACTACATATTCCCTATGCATTCTGCATCAGTTTATGGCATGAAAAACAATTAACCTACTTATTAGAATGTTTATTTAAAGTCCAAACATGTATTTTAGGGCATTCAGAAAGATTAACATCTGACCTTGTAGTTGATTTCCAGAGTTTCAGAAGCACAGTTTATTTATTTGTATTTTGCTATTTGTATTTTATCCTCTTATTCTTTTTACTTGACTTTTATTTCTCTTTGTTTATATCTTCTCTCTCTCTCTCTCTCTCTCTCTCTCTCTCTCTCTCTCTCAGATGTCTAATAAATGAATAAATAAGGAAATAAGGAAAGGTGGGGCAATGCTTTATGGCTGTGGGTCACATCAAACTTTTATTTTTTTGAGAAGTCAGCTGCAGAGGGTAGTGAGATGATGCAAATAGTCCAAACACATGCTGCACAGATAGGTGTCAAGGTATTCTGTATTTTCTGTGTTTAGGGGGACCTTGGAGGGGTGTCTTTGGTTTTTTAAAAAATTACATTAAATTGTATTTATTCTCATAACACAATTTCCATGCGTTTCCTATTTCCAAGTAGCATTTGTAGTCAGAGGAAGATAGGATTGCAACCCCCCCCCCCAAAAAACAAGGGTTGGAAATAAGTAAGGTGCTTCCACATGGTACTTCTTCAAGACTCATGATCAATGTAAAGAGATTTGTTCTAATTAAATCGATCCAGTGCTTGAACATATCCTTATGTGTGTTAAGTGTCTTTAAAGGAATGAACAGAAGTGAAAGATCTTTGAAGGATCTGTTTAGTAAACCATCAGGAGGCTGGTCAGCACCGTGCATATCTAAGATATGTGTTTCTAGATTCATGTATTTTTCTTACTACTGTAGATGCTTCTTTGAAATGTCTGCAGAAAAACATAATGTGAGATTCTCATCTTCACTTTATTTCATTATCCAAGATATTAATTCTTAGAGAGAGGCACAGGCAGTTAGGATTTTATATATAGGTTGTGGATACAAATAAATCTATGATGTCCTCCACTAGTACTGTATTTTGCAATGTGAACTCTCTTTGTGTTTAAATGAAACAGACATAGCATGAAAGGGTAGAATCTGTTCTTTAGCTTGGTTTGCTCTCTTGACACATCAATCACAATCTGCCTGTATACACAGACTGCTTTTGTGGCTAGTACAAATTTTGCTTAGGAAGGATGTTCTGTATGTCACATAATAATTCATCATTTAACCCTATCCTGTGTTTTGAATGGAAGAGTAATCTTGGCTGATCTAAGCATCATGGAGGAAATACAGAGGCTGAATAGATAAAGCTGTTATCAAACAGGCAAACAGGCTTTCAGTCACTTTATTATTTGTGGGCAGAGATGATGATGATGATGATGATGATGATGATGATGATGATGATGATGATGATGATGATGTCGATTTGTATAGCTGCCCATCTAGCAAAGCGACTCTGGGTGGCTCACAACAGGTAAAAAACAATCCAATATAAACAAGTTAAAAAACCAAAGAGATCAAAGACTTTCCCCTGTCCACCCAGACTAAGTGGTGGTACTTAACATGTTGTTGTTGTTGTTGTTCAGTCGTTAAGTCGTGTCAGACTCTTCGTGACCCCATGAACCATATTGCGCCAGGCCTTCCTGTCCTTCACTGCCTCCCTCAGTTTGCTCAGTTTCATGCTCATTGCCTCAGTGATGCTATCTAACCATCTCATCCTCTGCCATCCTCTTCTCCTTTTGCCTTCAATCTTTCCCAGCATCAAGGTCTTTTCTAAAGAGTCCTCTCTTCGCACTTAACATATTGACACAACTCAAACATGGATAACCTATATTGAAAAATTGTAGTAGGGTCCCAAACAGATGAGACACATTTATTTGATTTTTCCATAGGAGTCAGCTTGCATCTCCAGGAATGGCTTCAACATATTTCATTGCAAATCTTTCCTTATACAAATAGTGATGCCAGGTGATCACACCTAAGGGATCTAAAAGTAAAAATTATTTTGGACTAAGAGAGACTGACTGGTCTGAAACAAACAAGAGAGTTCATTTACATGTGATCAAGGAACAGGTCAAGTAGCTCTAGGAAGCTAACTTTTTCTTATTATATTTGAATATCTTGTGTCATGAGGAAAGAACTCAAACTGCTGTCTCTTGATTGCCTCAGAAACATATTAACTGACCTTTATGAACCTTACATTCACTAACTTATTACTGAAATCTGTAACCCATGGAGTAGAATTTTCCCCATGCATTCCAAATGAAGAACAAAAAAATATTTGCCACAATCTCATTATCAATCATTCTCGTGAGCTCACCAATGAAAAACATCAATTCTGTGCCAGAATATATTCCAGTTTCTCAAGAGGTTATTTTTCCCTGGTGCTCACAGTTCTTTTTAACTTATTTGGATTCTTCTTTATGATCTGAAAAAGCTTCCTATCTTCATTTTATGTTTAATTGAAGAATGGGAACCCAGGGAAGATGTTCAAATAAAATAGCAGACTCACATATCCCACAGCTATTCTGTAACTAAGAACTGCTTCTGCTAGCCATGAAAATTACAATATGGTAACAATTTCTGGAAGTCTTTTGGAACTTTATAACTATATGCAGCCCTAATACATATACTGTGCCCTTCTTGTACCCTAATTGTATCTAAGTGTAATTGTATCTAATTGTAAATGTAACACAATCTTTCACATTTCCTGGTGTTTCATAAATAAAATCTTCAATAACAAAATTTCAGTGCCTTGTGCTAATGTTCTAAGCTTTCTAAGTTTAAACAAATCTTATCAAAGGCTTATCATAGCCATTAATGGTTTCAAATGAATTAGAATATTCTCCTTCTAGATTCTCAGTATAAGAATCTTTTTTATATAACTTGGTCCTGAAAAAAATTATACTAGGATTTTAAGCACATTCCAGGAAACTTATTTTAAAAAGTAGTAAATGAAACAGGACAAAAATGCATTTCATGTTATATACATTTCTTTAAAATTTAAGTATTATCAATAGTATTATCTCCAGTCATGTAATTAATTAATCTTTACTTCCTTGCATTATGTTTTCAGAAAGGGAAATAGATTCAACACTTTGAAAAATTAATTAGTCTAGGGAAAGAAGACATTCTTTATACTTAATAGTTTCATGAAAACATCTGTTTGGTACATAGTGGAGGTCAAGAAATTCGAAACTTAGATTTATAGTGACATTTTATAATTTGATAACTAAGTTCACAAATGTTACAGTACAGACTCTGTACCTTTTAAGTAATGACACAAAGAAGAAACAAATGTTAAATTGCAGCGAAGGAGAAGATACATTTTCAAATGGGTCGAAAGACTCTTGCACAAATAAATACTTCAGTGAAATAGAAGTATACTTAAGGAAAATGATCAAAAATACTATAGGAAAGCATGGACTATATAATCATATTCACAACCAAGGATGAAATTAATGTAGAACATTTAGGAAAATGCCAATTAGGAATGGGCAATTCTATACATTTTGGTTTTACTACTTACATCTTCTTGATTACAAATTATTTTCTTCTCCACTTATAAAATTGGCAGAAATCATACATATAGATATATAGATATAATATACTCCTATAATGTCTTATAGATATTTTTTCATAAATAATATAATTGTATTATTTATAAATAATATATGCATTTTCTATAAGAAACTGCATTCTTGTATATTTTTGTATTGATCTCTAAAATCACACTGCAAAATTCTGGAAAGAGCAGATTTTAGGATACAATTACATATTAAGATGCATACAGTATATATTTAGCTGATCTAAAATTGTATATTTTTTTTAAAAAAAATCATCGTTAGAAAATAAGGCCATCTTAAATGGTATTTTCCTATAATTGTACTTCATCATCCAAACTCCTCACTAATTAGCATCTTGTGCCACTATCCATAAAGGGATTTCAATGCAACTAGCAATAGTTTTTGAAAAGATGGAGCCTTGTAGACCTCTCTTCATTCTGCCATATGGTACTGGCACTATCTTTTGCTGCTGGAGACAATTAATACACAAACCTTATGATGCCTTGAAGAGTATAATACTGGCTGTCTCATAGACATGCACTACAATATAATATCATATCTACTCCATCCCCTAGGTTTTCACTAGCTGCAGCTGCATAATGTGTTCCATAATTCATAGAATATAAGGTTCAAGTCTTTGTTCTACAGCTATGAAAGTTGTTGGAAGCAATGCATACTTGACAGGACAGGTGCTTCTCCTATATTTTATAAATCACTCAATCACTTGCTATTTCATGTTTGTCCTATAATTATTCTTTTCTGTCTAAGAGGAAGATAACTACTAAGCAGAAAAGATGAAGATGTGGGATAGATGAAGTACTAAGCAGAAAACTCTCAGGAGTTTTCAAGTGGTCAGTAGACAGGTTCAAATATCCAATTGGTTTTGTGGGGTGAAGGTGAAAAGGTCTGCTTATTTCTACTCTTCCAAATTCTTTGAAACAAGGGCATGCTACAGAAGTAATAAGCCCCATAGCTTGCCATTCCATTGAATTTGTTGGAGAGTTATTTAGACAATTAAGTCACTGCAATTATTGTATTGCAAATTTGGTTTTTGCATATGCAAATGTACTGTAGGCATTACATAGTCCATATACCTCTTTCATCTGAACCTTTTTATCTTGCACTCTTATTTTTTTCATTGTCAGTATTATCTCTTTCTTTCTAAAATATACATCCAGAAACTGACTTTCAAGATACACGAATCATTTTATATGTCCATTATTTGAAGTAAAATAAATATTATTCCATTTTTGGAGTTCCTGGAAAATGAATATATAGGTTCCAATTCATTTGTATGAAGATAATTTTTCTCTTTAAAATAGTCTGCTAAAGTGCAAAGCAAGTGCATTTTGCTCGTGGGTTTGTTATCTGTTCCAAATGTCAAATACATTTTTCCCCCTTGGAGAATTTGTGATTGAACTAGATTCTAGAGGTAGTAAGCATCATTATATTCTGTATATCAGAATAAAATGTTTACTTTTTACTATTGCTACTATTAGACTATTCAGTTGTCTAAGAATCTGACAAACTGCAATTTAGGAAGTCATAGAAGAACAAATACTTTTGTAAGCCACTGTAAGTTATATAAAGCCTTATGTAGCTCAGCCTACATGTTTATGATAAAAGAATTCGGACCAAATGTAATAGGATGTAGTTCACACAGCAACACCAGGAACTGTTGCCAGTTGTGTCTGAAGGTAGATAACTAATCATCTAGGGATAAAGTATTAGATTTGGACATGAGATAAAATGTGGCCCCAATTTTTATATATAATGGCAATTATGGCTTCTTGGCCTTCAATAAATTATGGTGGACTACAGTTGTTATTTCCATTAACTATCATTATGCCTCTATATAGAGATTTAGTCATTGTCCTAGACTCTTAACAGCTCCTCATATCTTTATGTTATGGCAGAAAATAAACTTTTTTTTTTTTTTTTTTTGGCCTGGTGGAATTTCCTCTTTCACCTCCAGGAGAAATTAAAGGAAAAAGAACTCAATCTTTAAGTTAACCAGAGTTCCTACGATCCTAGGTGCAAACTCCCTTGACACAGATCCTAGTCATTAGTGATTTTAAGTCCTGCTAATTAATGTATTAATTCATTCTCCATATTCATGTCACTGCATTTTTGCCCCAAGTGCATATCATGCCCCACTGCATATCATGCCCCAAGTGAATTTAAGATGGAACCAGGAAGATGAGCTTATGCACAAGTTGTCACATGATAGTTACAGATATAATATTCTGTATTCTTCTAAAAGATTAGAGATGTTATAGGCTTTTGGCTTGCCAACATCTCAAAACTTTTCAAAAGAACAACTATCTTTATAAACATATTGATTACAAATGCTTTGCCAGCTCCTTTGATTATGACGGTCAGTATTGTTTCAGTTGATAGCAACCCATTCTCTATGTCTGAGATTTCATGGTAGATGATACTTCATATTATCTTAACATGGACCTATGAATGGAAGCGTTCTAAACTCTAATTTGTATTGCAATTCTCTGGGGAACCCATATAGAGTTCATTTTCTGGTGATTAGGTTGATATTTGCTGCATGCCAGTTTATCTTTCTGAGCTGTGCTGTAAAGTTGTTCCTTGAATGCTGGTACATAGTTTATTTTAATTGTGGAAATATTCCTTGTGCCTAGATGGTGAAAAAATGATTTGATATAACCAGTTCATTGCACTGCGTGTGTGAATTTGGGAATCAGAAAGAAAATTCTTCTAATCAGATTTTTCTACTTGCTCAGGGAGTGGTTCACAAATCACAATATTGTTAGTAATCCTTGGATATTTCTATTTCTACTACCTTTCAGTTTGGATAATTTTGTTTCTTCCTTCTATACAGTAAACTGTAGTAAAATAGATTAAAAGCCTTGTTGAAGTAATTGCACCCAGCATTAAATCTTATGGAGGAGTGTTTGCTTATGTATGTATGTATATACTGTGTCCATCCATCCATCCATCCAACCAACCATCCATCCATCCATCCAACCAACCACTCATACAACCTTTCATTCATTTTTTTTTAAACCATTTGTATACCATTTGTAACAATCACATTCAAAAACAAAAATAAGTTAGAAAAAAATATACAAAATATGTACATTAAAAATAGAGGGGAGAAAAAAACACCGTTGTATCCACACAGACAGGCACACACTGTCTCTACCATTCATACAGGGTTCAAAGATGCCGTATCTTCCTGGGATGTGTGAGGTACAATCTCTTATCTATTCAACAGTTAACATGTGATGCATTCTTTTTCCTAATTTGTTTGGAAAGGTTGTGCTGCTGTTTGCATGGGAACAAGAGGTCTTGCTACATACGTAGAGGTTCTCCATTTGTTTATGCATAGTACGTTGATTAATTCAGTTGCAGGTCTGTATTATACATTGTGCAATCATTTCAGTGGCAGATTCTGGAAGGTGGCAGCAAGTTCCTTGAGAAAAGAGAGCGGAGTGCTGTAAACCCTGCTCTGTATTCCCTAAATTGCTGCTTCCTTAGGAATGGTGGAGAACATCACTGTTCAGGAAGACTGAATTACCTACTAAATTAAATACTCTAGGCTTTTGTAAATGAAAGGAAGGAGATACCATTCTAGGCTGGCTTTGTTTGTTTTGTCCTCCAGTGTATTTTGGTCCATGTCTATTTAGATATACTTTCCACCCTCTTTGTTCACTTCATGTGTCTGATGAAGCAAACAATTGCCTAGGAAACCTCATGCCATAATACATCATTCTCGCAAATCCTTTTTGGCCTTCATGCTGCCGCAGTCTTATATAGTGAAAAGCTCTGCTTATAGCAAGAAATTTTTTGTGAAACAGAATAATAACTCTCACATAATGCAGTTATTATAAGCCACTATATGTAAAAAGCTTTTGGTCATGCTTTTTCTTTTTCTTTTTAACAGACAAGAATAGCCAAAAGCCCAATACTAATTGTAGATGACTGTGGTTAATTATGCCTTACAGTGCTTTATAGACTCCACTCTCAGTGCTAATGAAATAGTCATACACTCTCTTTAGCCTTCCTTATAGCCATTATTCTTAAACAAGATTTAGAACACAAAACCATCGACAGCTGGAAGGGGGCTAGAGATTTGTCTTAGAAAAACAGAGCAAGTAGAAACATAACACTTCTGTTTTTAAACAGATAGTGCAGATGATCATACAGTTTCATGAGGTAGGAGCAGGCCTAGATATTGCAGCCTTTAGGGACACTCATGCTTATATACGTGCCCATCCTGCTATTCCAAGTCAGGTAAGCAAAGTTAGGCAGTATGCAGAAGAAGCATAAGAAATAGTGAAACAAATTAAAGGCAGGATGTAAGAAAAAGACAAGGAAACATGGCTAAATCGAGTTCATAATGAGAGTTCTCACTGCCCCTCTCCATGCTTGTCTGTCCTTGCAACCAATTCTTGTTTCCACCACATCCATCCACCCTTTCCTCTATTGCCTGCAGTTCTTTGTACTTCCCACTTCTCTCTTTTTAAGGATCAAATCAACTCCATGTCTTTCTCTGTCTTCCCCCTCTTCTCCATCCATTCACTCTTCCCTGATGTACCTGTTTCGCAAGTTGATCATCACTCATTCTTTCCATACAACCAAACCACGTCCACATATTTCTTATTCAATGGTCTCTCTCTTTTTCATTCAATGAACTTTTATTGAGCTCATTGTCTTGCTTTAACACACATACACTTCTTAGCCTATGATTCTGCATTCAACTTTTATGTTTTTTCTGACATATTCAACTTTCACTTCCAGATAACATAGTGGACAAAAACTCTTTATTATGTCTTGGGTCACTGAATGGGCCCTTCACTTTTTCTGACACTCATCTCATTTTTACCCATCCATCCATGCCACCAGATGAGCCAATAGATACTGACTTCGGCCTCATATCATGGCTTTGCTCAATTGAAGGTGTCTCATAACATTTTTTTTCAGTAAGATAGAGAAGGTATAGACCAGGTTATTTGTCTGTTGTTGCCATGCCACATGAAACATTTCTTGCTATTGGTAAGAACAGTACTAATCAGTTTTCATATGTTATGGTCAGTATGCCACAAGTATAACCTAAAGCCGGTTTTACTCCAAGCATGATCTGATTTGCTCCCTGACTCAAGGCAGCTTTAGGAAAGCTATAGGAATCATTTGGATAACCCAGTAAATGAAAGACCTTCAGGCATCAAATCCTTCCTTGGGACAATTCATAATCTCTAACATTCTTACCTAAAACAAATCAAGGACCGCCATTAGCTAGACTGGGGCAGCTGCTTCAAGTTGGTAATACTCAGCAATGTAGAATGAAAAATGTTATTTCTCTTATTATTGCCATATTTATATTGATTGAAATATCTGCATGGGATTCATGGGATTTTATGCAGTAAATTTCAAAATGGCTTGAGCAGCCTTGGACACTCTAGATCTTCTTTTGCAGGGCATGTGTGATGCATGTTGCTTATGCTCTGTTTCAGCCAATAAAATGTGTGGGCAAAGCCTCTTTCAAGTCAAGTCACAATTTATTTTTCTAGAATCCCATTACTGGATTTCTAACTGGCCTCCCTGCTTGTATGATTCATCAGCTATAGAGAATGAGAAAGCTCTGAGATAGTAGGTAGCAGGTTTTTATGCAGAATTTCCCTGTTTAATTTGCAGTTAAGATTGGACACTCCCTACCAGTCGGTATAAGTGCTAGTAAGCTAGTTATGCCAAAGATAAGGCTTGGTATAATATTTTTGTAAATTCCCATACAATCCTTTTTCCTCTTGAAGGCAGCTGGTCTAAGAGTTAGACAATTAAAGGTTACTATCTGATTTATGACAGCAACTAAGTAGGCTAACACATTTATGAAACAATTTTCCATATGTATTATTAATGTTTGAATCCTATTAAAAAGAAACAATGACACCCATAAAATAAGTATGCAGGAGATAAAATTTATCTTTTTACTCCCACTTATTGAAATTAATATTCTTAAAATAGTTCTTGCACTTGTCTGTATGCATATTTTCATATTAAAATTCCTTGTGCTCAATAAGGAAAGCACTGATTGCCAAAAGTCCAACATTAGAACATAATTCTAATTAACTACACATCATGCTTAATTAATCAAATCATAATATGCTTGTGAAATTCTTATGAATATAGCTCACAAACCCAAAAGAGATTGAAGTGAGTGACATTCATTAAAAAGTTGTTTCAATATTAATTTTTGCTGTTGAGTAAAGTAAAGCAAGGTTTGCGGACTTCTCTTGCTAGTTCCCATAGCATTTTTCTTCTTTCAGGCACCATTAAATATTTATCTGCCATGGTCCCCACCATCTGGAACAGCATCCCCTGCAAGATATGGACAGTGCCCTCTCTTCTAGGTTTCCCAAAAGCACCAAAGACCTAGCTTAGTTCCCAGGTTGATCTGTTTGTGGGGGGCCTGGTTTGGCTTGGTTTGATTTGTCACTGTTATGATTGTTTTAGTCCAGGCTGCCTGTGGGATTCTATGTTTTTAACTGATTTTATTGTTTTGTACTTGTATTGTAAGTCACCCAGAGGTCTATGGGAGTGGATAATATTAATAATAATAATAATCAGCAGCAGCAGCAGCAGCAGCAACATCTGCCTATTCCAGGTCCTTAGGAAGGATTTGATAGGTGGATAAAAATGCCAAATCCAGTCTAAACATCTGGCTGACTGTGCAATCAATAACAACAACAACAACAATAATAGTCTTAAGTTGTCCTGCATTACAAATTGAATATTCTTTTCTTAAGTTTATCACTGGCATAAATGCCTTTGAGTCTTTCTGTTTTGTTGTGACAGCATTGGAGCAATTAGATATATTGTGTTTGATTTAAACTTAATCATACTGGAATAGAGCCTCTGTGATCAATGTATTTAAGTGATTATTGATTTAAGTGAATCTGATCTGTTATATTTTCTTCTTTTTATCCTAGGTAAACATGATTTGTCCATATTTTTAAGAAGACAGTATGTATAATCAGTGGGATTAGGATAAAGTGATAAGGTAAAACTGCCTTATTTCTTCATAGGAATCTGTAAATCTGGTCTGTTTTCTTTCTACTCTAATATAGTAGAAATATAAACACATATTTTCATTAAATTTTCTTCCAGATTTTTAATAAAGTATTCAGATATACACTAACTGGTTCACTTAGGGGTAAGGTGGTAAGGGGTAAGGGTGGTTATTTGGTTTCAGAAGAACACATAATAGCTAGTGGTCTTGCTTTGTACATTCTTTTTGTAGCAACATTTTATGAACTCACAGTAGTGTAGGACTTTCTGTAGGATTTTGTAGGGTTTCCTGGATTGATCATGTATGATGTGTCCAGGGTTCCTTTCTCCCATTGCTAGACCATTCCTCTAAACAAAAAACATGCCAAACTCAAACTAAGATGACTCCACATCCCAGACTGTTTTTCCTAATATTCAACTTTATGCTAAACAGGCATGTTCATACTTCCCTAGATGATATCTGATCAGTCTTCAGGGCTGATTTCCCTCTTTGGAAGTTTCTCCCATCTAAAAAATTCTTCTTGGATGAATGTGCATTGATTTCATGCAGCTGTACTGAATAAATCCTACTAAACTCAAAGGTTACCTTGTAGCTAGCCTCAAAATGTAAGTTTCTTCTCAATGCTGTATAGCTGTTAAGCTTCAAATGACAAAAATCCATGTTTTTGTTTTATTTTATATAACATTTGAGCAATTTCACTACTCTCTGCTGGATTTTTTAATCAATATCCTGAGCTAGAAATTGGTTATAATCTTTTTTCTAATCTGGAAAGTGGTCTTCCCCATGTGCCAGGCTTACGTGGTTCTTATGGAGAAAAAGGAAAATTCTGAAGAGTCCTGTCATTCCTAGAGGCACAAACCTCAAACAGTTTCTTATAACCACAGGCTGAGATTTACTTATTATTGTAAATCATACAAGTGGCATCTACTTCTAAATTATATAATAAAGTATATCCTACCTCATAGTCGATCCTGTCT
This sequence comes from Python bivittatus, assembly GCF_059951505.1. NCBI lineage: Eukaryota > Metazoa > Chordata > Lepidosauria > Squamata > Pythonidae > Python > Python bivittatus. The sequence goes on along the minus strand of NW_028277034.1, from coordinate 11,850,098 downwards.
CTCTTGTCATATGACTCTAGTGAGTTCACTAAAGTACCTGCTTCAGTTGATCTTAATGCTTAGCCTACTACCAATTAGTAGTAGCACTACTACCTTTAGCAAATAGGCATTGACACCACTATAAAGGACAAGCGAGTCAGAGAAAATTACAGGGTTAGGCTATTCAAGCTATGCTTACCAATACTAATAAAAGTAAGGCCAAGGCCTTGTTACTTTTGCACAGCACTAATCATTATTTGTTTATTATACTTACAGACTGCCAAATTATGAGCAACTTTTGGCAGATTACTATGTAAATTGTCAGAAACATAAACTACTACAAAATATAGCAGTAATATCATAATAACAATAAAAGCATAAAACAGTAAAAGTAAAAATAAGAGTAGCTATAAGTGCAAATACATATATAATTAAAAAGATATTAATTTGCTGAGGCCCTACCAGAAAGTTCTGTTTTTGAAAGATTGGGGAGGTGCCAACCAAACTTCAGGAAGATGGCTATTCTAACAAAGTGGGGATCACCAAAAGGGGAAAAAAATCTGGCCTTTATCACTTTAATCCCACAGATATGGGGTTGGAGCATCCCACCAAGGAAAAATAACCATCCTTCCATCCAAATGGGCATCCTTCCATCCATCAAGGGGATGGTCCAGAAGATACCTAGGAACCATGCCAAATAAGAACCAGAATTTTACATTGCCCAGGAGGCGCATATTCCCCTCATCCATTTGAGTTGGGTGGCTAATAAATTCAAATAAATATATAATATTCAGATTGCCATCACTGGGACTGCCTGCAAGGTTGCTGAGAAAATCCCAGAGCAGCTGCTGGATTAATAAGGCACCTGGATTAATAAGGTGGCCCATCTTAATTAAGCCTTCTATCCTGCAGAGATTGTGGGTGACAACAAATTTCACCTGGCTCTAGAAGTGATCTGACCATAGGGAAAACACTCAGTACAATACCATCTATCTTCAACTTCTCTGAGGCAAAAGTGAAATCTAACATATTCTCATCTGAGCGCATCAGGCCCAAGATTACCTGTCACAGGCCCATGGCTGCCATGGAGGTTATAAATTTCTGAGCCTTCCCAGATCCCAGTTCCAGAGCATGGGGTTTGACATTTCCCAGGACAAATATCAAAGGAATTCATCTGTCTCTGTCTCTGTCTCTGTCTCTGTCTCTGTCTCTGTCTCTGTCTCTGTCTCTGTCTCTGTCTCTGTCTCTCTCTCTGTGTATGCTATGCATTCTCAGGAAGGGATTCTTCCTGAGCATCAAAACAAATGGTACACAAATAATAATCCTAATCTGTCCTGACAACCCAACTTTCCACACAAGTACCCAAGACCAGGATCCCTAACCATATAACTAAACTAAGATCATTGCCACACGTACATTGTAGCTGCTATAGGACCCAAAATAAATAAGGCAAATCTCCAAATGCACCATATCTCCACATTTGTCCAGCCAGGTTTTGGTAATACACCAAACATAACTGTAATACACAGTCATAGATGATAGCTACAAAGTATACAATTTTTTAGGGCCAAGGGCTACTTTTAACTTTTGGATAGCATGCAAGGACCACAATCCACAAAGTAATTGTGACTAAAGCAGTTGTTTTTTTTTAATATCATGTTTTAAAATAAATCAACAATATGTATATTAAATAAAGTTTAACATAATAAATTAATTACAGTGGGATCTGGAAGCCTATTACAAGCATGGAAAAATAGACGGCCAGGTTATTAGTCATATGACTGTTTGATATTCTGAATCTTTGTTAATGAAAGAAAGAACAAGCCTAGAACCCTGGTCTGCTTGTGCATCCTCTCCCAGCAATTCTTTTACATCCCTACTTCTCAGTGAGAATACAGTTAAATTTGTATACAGTTGATTTGTATGGTAAATAGTTGAGAAGTATTTTGAACATTTAGTTCCATCTTCCTCTTCCCTTCATCTCTAATATCATTTATTACATTCCATGAGGATATTTCCCATTACTTTGTTTGAACTTGCAAAATCATTTCTTCTGAAACATATCATGATTCTGGAAATGAAAACGGATATTCATTTATCATATACTTTTCTTGTAGTGAGAAATTATTCCAGATTCAGGTCATGCTAGTAAACGGAAATAATGTTCTAAAGAAAAATGTGTACATTTTCAAATATTGTGGTAAGGATGAGAGTTTAAAATTCCTACTAAGATTTGGCAGTTTCAACACAGAACACGTAATGCTTGTTAAAGAGGTAGGTATTGCATGGCTCCTTCAAGCAGAGAAATCTTAGAGAGAGAGAGAGAGAATACAAATGTGGATAAATAAAATCTTAAGAACAATGTCTGTGAACAGATGATTCTACAATTATTTCTGAAATTGTAGCAATGGGTAAACTATACCCTCGTTGATAATTAACTCTCACTATGCTCTGTAAAATGCAGTAGTCATAATTTGAGTATGTGTCCACAATAATGCCAATTTATACAGTGACTATGCCTTCTAACATAACTCAAATGCATTCAAATAGCATATGCAGGTGGGATCAAGAGTTTTTTGAAATATGGCTAGATCATACAAAATTCATAATGTAGAACAGCCAATAACTATTCAGTTTCTGAAGGAAACTCACCAAATTTCACTGCAAAAGGTTCAATTGCTATTTTGAGTATAAAATGTATTTACTAAAATTTATTTAGTCTATGGTTTGTTGTCAGAAATGAATGTTTGTTGAAAGAAACAAAACAGGTGTGAGTTGTGGTACTTTTGTTATACTTTGTTCCCGTGTTCTCCCGGTTCTGCCTTTGTTTCTCTTAATGTGTGTGTCTGTGAGTGAGTACTTGTCTCTTGGCTGGGAGAACAGCCACTGAAATAAACCAAGGAAAAGTTATTGTTAGATTCTTTTTTTTTTTAAGACCCTTTCTCCTCTTGGCTTTCAACTCTCATCTAGTTCCTTAACAATGATATACATAATAAAAAGGTGAATTCTTATGGACTCAGCATTCTCATTCTGAAAGGATTTTAACGTTAGTACATACCCTTACCTCCTTGAGGTTATGCCTCAAAAAGGAAGTTGCTGGAAACTGGTTACACAGCATCTTGAAAAGCTTCCACCTAGGAGTCCTTCTTTTCTAAAATACATAATTCTATTTTTCAGTAAATACTAGATACTGGAAGTAATGTTCAGAATCTGTTATAATAAATGCTTCATTAAGTTTGCATTTAAATAAAACAGGTGTCACCTGCAGTGGATCGAAGCTACCTAGTTCATCTTTTAATCCCTAATTCACATAAACTAAAATTTTATTTTGTATTAGTGTGCTTAATAATCTGTGTAATCAGATGCAGATATTTTGGATAGTTGTTCCTGTTGTTCAGAGAATCCAAATAAGCAGAATCTATTTGGTTTTTAATTGAAGAACTTGGTCTGAAATGAATTACTTAAAACTCAGCAATGCTCTATGGATAGTTTTAGTGCTAAATGCAAGCCTGAGGGACATTTTATCCATTCTTTAAAGTGATAATAGTAATATTTTATAGTATTTAATAATACTACATTTTTAATGGTTGTTGAGCCTTAAGAAAGCAGTAAGTCTATTAAAAATTGCACGGGCTGAAAAAAAGTGTCAGCTTTGGAAACATGGCATGTATCTGGCAGTTCAGCAAAATATATTTTTACCTTAATAAAGTTGATGATGATATTCCTATAGTACAGATGCTAGAAAACAGAAGGATTTTCAAGTACTTCAGGTCACTGCACTTGCTATTAAAATTGTAAATATGCAAAATAGAACAAAACAGTATCCAACAGATAAGACACTGTTAAATCTCTGTTTCCCCAAATATTGTTTTAGAAATAAAATATTTTGTCTGCATATAGTGTCAAGGAAAAAGCAAAGATCACATTAACTGATTATTCCACCTTTTATTTCAGAGTATAAACTGTTCCACTGCCATTTAAGAAATGGGGGAAATAAACATAAATCCAGTTTCTTCATTTAGTAGAACTATAGATTTGGTTTCTTTATTCTGTGTACCTTTGAGTCAGTGTTGACTCCTGGCAACTGTCTGGACAAGTCCCTGCAATTTTCTTGGTAAGATTTCAGAAGTGGTTTGCCAGTGTCTTCTTCCAGAGTGACTGGCCCAAGGTCATTCAGCTGCCTTTGTGTCTAAAGTGGGACTAGAACTCACAGTCTCCAGGTTTCTAATCTGGTACTTAACCTCTACACTAAATTGGCTCTCTCATTCTTCTACTACAGAATATTCAACCGTAAAACAGAAGACTCAATAACTTGACTGAAGCAAGGATAGGATTAAATGCCTCACTTTATTATTTTCTTTACCTTAGTTCCTGACTTAGACAATAATTATAAATATTTAGCTAATTACTCCACTTGTTATTCATGAAGTCTTAAAATGAAAAGTTTTGCTATTAACCAACATTTTAAAAATTCTGTAAATTTGTTTGGTTAATTAGCAGTATTCAAGCAACTGAAGAATGAAACAGAAGTACTCAGAAATTAGCTATTAAAAAAAAAAAACGAATGAGTTTTTTCTGCCTAATTAATTATCACTATATTAGCCTGAGCATAATCATGTAAATAGTTACTGAAACATCCAAATAAAATATCCTAATTTCTTCAAATTTCTATTAGTCCTTTTTTTATTGTGCAAAATGTTCTCACAGAAGCTAATTTTTCCATTTATGTTTGCATTCACAAGCCTAGAGGGGAAAGGGGCATCTGCTTTTACATGACCTTTGTGGGGTAAGAATGAGACCAGGTCTTAGGCTCCACTCTTGAGCTTACAGTCCACCAAGCAAATGTCATTGTATGTACATTTGGGAAACAATTATGGAAATGAGTTAGACAGGCATGTGCTTTACATATCAACAATATTACAACATTTCTGAATGTAAGGAATGGCTCATGTTAGGTTATTTGTCTATGATACATTTCCATTTCAGCAATTTATATCACTGAGTGCTATCATGACTTTAGGTCACGGTAGTTACCTTTGTATGTTCTTTAATCCTATATAGATTTACACAAATGCCCTATGTCCAGAGGCTGGATTTTTGTTAACTTAGCCTCTAAGAGCCAAGGGGCACTGGGGGTAACACAGCGACATTGCCAGAATGGATGAACTAAGGTAATATGAAATATAACCATAAACCTTTACATCCGCTAGCTTCTATAGTATTCAGAATAACATTGGGTTACATGGCAGGCAGAGGATCAGGCCACAATTGGGAGATCAGGCCACATTGGCTCCAGTTTTATTTCTTTTTCTTTTGTTTTTCCTTCAGTCCAGTTATGAATTGCAATGGGAAATGTGGAAAAGGATCATTACTGCAGAACATACGTACAACTTCTTGGGGTCTACCTTTCCTGACCAATCACTATGGTGGGTGCTGTCAAGATTGCTATCTGCTAGTCTACTTCGTTTCTACCTTTTGGGCTGAATATTAGGAAAGAGGCTAGTAAGAGAAAAGAGAGAAAGTTAGTTTTAAGCATCTACAGCACCCTAAAATGTTTAAATTAATTCCAACCTCCCTCTACAGTGAGGGTTTGGCAATTAATTGGCTTTGCTACATAGAGTTATGCTACTTCGCTGCTATGATATATATAGCAGCAGATATGGAAGAAATAATATTTTATTATGGTTGACTTTTGGAGATGTCCTTGGATCATATAAGCATATTCCAAATTCTTCCTGACAATCATGGCTGGCCACTACTATACAGGCTATAGTTTTTATTTACTTAGTACATTCTAAACTGATATATATGTTGGCTGAAAAGAAAAGTTAATTACTTCTTTGTAATTTTGCATATTTAATATTGAAAAAAAAAACCCTACTTTTATTTCAAAAATTGTTTGTAGAGTTTTATCTGAATATAATTACTAACTTGCTTCTTCATGGTGTGTATATTATTATTCTTGTTGCCATGATTATAATGTTATTACAATTTTTACCATTATACTGATAATCATGCGAGGCACTCTTTAAACTTCTTTTATATATCACATAGAAAACAGAATTGCACCTTATATGCAAATGATGTCCACAGGTAATAACTATAAATTAAAAAGTATTTAAACCATTCTCATTATAGCAAGAAAAAGAAACTTCTGTCTTTTTTTAGGTTAATATGTTTTTGCCTTGGATACCTACTTTTTAAAAAAGTTTACATACCTTACCTACTATTCAGAGGATCTTATTGTAGGTTACAATCCAAGTAATTTTTTCAATGAATCTATAAATGCACAGTTTAACACATAAGAGCAATTGTCAGAGTGCCCTTAAGAGACAAAACTCAGGGTCAGGCTCTGGACATTAGGTTTTGATTGTGAAAAGCCAGGTTTCCTTCTTTGAAAACCTGGGGCAAGAACATCTCCTACTAACATGCCACTCACATATGTAGGATAACAGTTGCTCAGACATATATGGGCTGAGGTCATTCCTTAGTTACTGAGATCCAAAGCCATAATGGCCTTAAACATTATTACTAAAATCTTGAAATCTAACCAGTAACAAATAGGTTGCTAAAGCAAATTTTCTAGGGCTGGTATTTTATATGGAGGTATTTACCACTGCCTGAATCACCCCATTGGGGAAGATGGGCAGCATACAAATTTAATAATAAATAAGTGAGTAAGTAAGTCCCACTCTGGCAGAGCTTGATAGACAAGGTAAGCAAGTAAAGTATAAAGCCATTGTGTTGTAGGCTAAATAGATGCAAGTATGTTGTCCATGTCCTCCAACATTAGAAAGAGATTTTTTTTAAAAACTGGTCTCCAAAGAGTACTAGTAGTGACGAGTGAAGTTCTGCGCAGATTCAAGCATGTTTCTCCTCCAAGTGCTTAACAAATTAATCACAACTGTACAATGATTCATGGGCTGTCATTACTATTTCCCAGAAGCTCTTCACAGCCCCAAACAGTTCTGCTTATGTTATCTCAATAATGCAGTGGGGGAAGTTAAATAAATTTGTTTTGCCTGTCTATTTAATCCTGATTTTGTTAAATAAATGACAGTGGTATTCCTTTCTATAACATCCTAGGTAACATTGGGGTTAATATCTTGGCAATGACACTGAGCAACAATATTGGTCCATAACTTCTAGTAGGATTTTTCTCTGGTTTTGATATTACTATAGCATAAACCTCAGAATGAGAAAGGAAATTTTGTAAGATGATATCATTGTAAACTTCTAATAATATGGGTGCCAATAGTTCTGCAACAGTTTTAGACTATTTGAAAAACCATCTGGATCAGAGTTTTTACCCAATTTCATCGTTTTAATTTAATTTCTTGTAAAGACAGAACTTGTGCCAAATTGCTTTCATGTTCTTGATAAATATATAGTATACCATTACAATAAAGACTTAAAACTCACTTGCAAAGATACCAGATTTATATAACTGTATAAGTAAGCTAGTAACTTTTCAGGTTTCTCACCCAATATTCTTGCTTGGCATATTTCAAGAAATATTACATTTGTCCAGAGGTTAGATGTCCCAGGTTAACCTTAGCTGTCTTGAATACTTTATAAGAGTCCTCCTTATATGATTTATAAGTAGAATTTCTAGCATAAGACAGCAATAAACCTTTAACCATTTTTTTAGCTGTGTGAGACTCTAGATTTCTTCTTAGCTGAGAGAAAAACTCTCACATGTCCACAAATATATGCCTTACAAGATTTTTTTTAAAGGGCTTTCCTTTAATATATTCCACAAAAGAAATGTCTCTTGTTAATGAACTATTCAAATACCATCTAGAGTTAAGGTTTCTAAATGTCAGTAGAAGAGGGTGGTTTGATGAGGCAATTGGGCCAGGAGAAGAAGCAGCCAGAATAAAATAGCAGCTAAGAACGCTTATAACACTCAAAATAACCATGAAAGACCTTTAAAGGTAACCACCAACACCTTGAATTGCACCCAGAATCATAACTGTAGCCAATGCAGCTTGTGGAGAAGAGATGTTCCATGTGCTGAACAACTGGCACCCATAACTGCCCACGCTGCCACATTTTGACCAACTGAAGCTTTGAATACTCTTCAAGGGCAACCCAAGAAGAGTATGTTGCAGTAATCCAATCAGGAAGTGACTAAGGCATGAGTGACTGTGAGCAGGACCTCCAAGTCCAGGAACGGGTGCAACCGGCACAGTACATGAAGCTGTGCAAAGGCTGTCTGAGTCACAGCTGCCACCTGCTCTTTGAGCATGAGTTGTGGGTCCAGGGGAAATGCCAGATTGCAGTTATATAAAATCTTGTAATTGTCTCAACAAATATGGTTTCTCTTTAAGAGTCTATTCTAATATGGAAAGTACTTTAAGGAAGCCAGAACTAATGCTTTTCTTAAAAATACCATTAAATGCCTTACTGATAAAAGATGCCCTTGTGAGATACTTGGCTGAAGAAGCTTCTTAGATTAAGAATGAATTAAGGAAATAGAAGGAAAAAAGGAAAACACATTGAATCAAAATCATTGTTACTGTTAATACCATCCAGTCATTCTAAATTATTTTATTTCACATTTAAATTATTCAGAATGAAAAATATTATATTTACAGTGCATTCCTATACACGTATAGTCAAAAGTACATTCTACTGGGTTCAGTGAGACCCACTTCTAGACAAGTGAGACTGCATCCTTATACTATATGCTAATATACAAGAATAACATATTTACAACTCCACCTGTGTAGAGCACTACAAGTACAATAATATAAATAATAAAGACAACATTTATTTATTATACTAGTCAAGTATCCTTCAGTTCTTGTTCAAAGAAATTTGGATTCTACAGAGGTGAATTATCTTCCATGCTAATTGTGCATCAATAGTGTTCAGTCAATATAAACAAAAATGATGAACCCAAAACCTTTTCAAAACACATTAATCTTTGTGGAAATATTTTTCCTATATTCCTAAAATGCATTTTCTAGTTTTCTAACAAGCATAGGAAGTAATATATTGTCAAAACGCTGTCAAAATTAATTATACTAAACTATCTCAATAATCTTCCTTTAAGTAGGACTTAACTTTTTTATGATTTACTGAAAGAGTTAAATGCAATCAATAAGCTACAATTAGCTTGGCTGATACAGCATTAAGTTACAAACCTGGTTTGCAAACCACCATGACTGGGTCAAAAAATACATTGAACTTTTTTTATGTTAATTTTTTTAAGTATACGAACCCAGCATAAATCTTTATACACATTTTTGGTGTCACTCTGCAAAGTAGTGCAACATATTTATGTTAAAATATAGCTAAATTATGCCATTGATTTCAGTAGAACTTAAATGTGATTACATTTCTCTGGATTGGTTCTGGCAAGATGAGCATAATTTATTAAGTGTGAAATATATTGCTTAAACACGTTTTTCAGGAAGAATTGAATATAGTCAAATGTCAAACTGTAAAGAAGTTCAACCGAGTTACAACTTTCTTTCATTTTAAAAAAGACCAACCTTGAATATAGTGAGTGAGTAACTTGAAATGTACAGCATCAAAATTTTTGGCAGCCACAGTAGCTGTAAAAAGGTTTGAAAGAGTATTGAAAAGATGCAGGAGTTGTTAAATTGTAAGAGAGTCTGTAAGGAATTTGTGAAGATTATAATCTAAATTAATCATGGTCTTTGAGTGCTTAAGTATGAGTGGAAGTCTTTTCAGGCAGGCAGATTAATATTTTAATCCAGACCAGAACCATTTTAGGAAGAAGAGACTAAGGAACAAGGAATTGTTATAAAACCACTAAAAACATGTTCTCAAAGTTTTGGAAAAGTGGAACATTTTGGAATTTTGAACATTTATTCTTAGTCGCTGTCACAAAATAGGGTTTGAGAGACAGATGAGTGTAAGTCCAACTAAAGTATTGAATTGCAGCCTTTCTTATTTAATAGGTATGCTTGTAGAGCAGTTCTTCCAAAATACTCTCCAAAATCATTATGGAAGTTTTCCATTTTAAAAAATAAATAAATAAAAATCAGGACAGAGTCACTGAGAAGCAGTAAGAGAAATGGTGACCATGACACCATGTTTGGGATCCCATTCCTAGTATATAAATGTCTGCATATTTCCTTTTACTAATAGCCAACAAGTAAAGGTTGGGAAATGTTATAAGAAAAATATTTTATAATAAATAGTAAAGATAGGAAAAAATTAAGTCAAAATATATCTCTTGCATTTCATTATTGTTTGATTCTTCAATATGCATTTTTCTCCTTAATATCTATCTCTATCATCCTATTAATAGAGAAAAATATCTAAAACATGCTTTTGAGGAAGTCAAGTATTTAAGGGCACCAGGCCTGTTGTACTTTTGCAGCTACAAACTGACATGGCATTGCATTTTACTCAAATGCTATTTTCAAAAGAACTGTCATGCTTCTCTAGCAAAACATTTTGGCTTAATTCCTTATGCACTATGTTTTCTGACATTCTTGTCAAGAAAACATCACAAGAAATAAATGTCTCTTACACTGAATGTCTGTGATTGTGAAGAAAATAAATGGTCCAGTATAAAAAGAGAAAAAGGGAACTAGATGTATGGAAGTTGGATTTTTGAAATAACAATACAGTCGTATAGTTCTCTAGGACTACCAGCCAGGTCCAAAACGCAGGCTTTTGCTTTTTCCTGGCCAGATTTGAACTATAACCCTACACCCATCAGTCCCAATATCATTAGGACAGGTGACATGTGTCATAATTCCAATGGTACTGAGTAGTGATCACTACTTCTGCTCGTAAAGGGATGGACGAGCTTATTTAGTTAGTTATTAAGTTTATATACTGTCCAACTCCCAGCAATGCTGCTTAGGTGCAGCCCCAGAGCCCCTCCAACAGTTGATGCCAAATTTGTAGTTTCCAAAGAGGAAAATGATCTTATTTTAATTAAAGTTTAAATTTAATCAAATTTAGCTTTTATGTTTATTTGCTTTGGTCCTAAAATAGATTTAGAGTTGTCTGCATATTTTTGCTAGTTCCTTAGTGGTCATCCAGAGGTGGGTTTTTTGTTTTGTTTCGTCTTTGCAGGCCTAAAGTGATCCCTTTTGTGACATGAAAAGGCCTGGTACGTTCTTTGGCCAACCAAGGATTGTATTCTGGAGTATTGTATTCTAACTGTCAATAGATCTATCCTCTCAGCAATTTCTTAAAAACAACAGCAACTAAATGTTGCATGTTTACTAAAAAATAAGAATCTTCTACTATAAACTCAGAGATCGTATGCTCCCATATATGACCTTATAGTCTGGATTCCTGCAGAAGCCACATAAAGATAATTTTTATGATTCCCATAGAGTAGTCAGAGCACATGCGTTAGAATCAAAAACCATTACATGATAGTATAAGCAACCTGTAGACCTAACTGAAATCTCTCTCTGTCTGGTGCTACAAAATTCCTTTAATTTTATAACATGGAAAGTTCTACTCTGGGTAAAGCTTTGAAAACTTTGAATGAGACTGCAACCTGCAAATACAAAAATAAACTGCAAATTTAATGGAATTCAAAATGTATGTAACAGGACACCAATTCTTGCTTCCTGAAAATTGAATTGAAAGTCATTTTTCTCAAAGGATCACACAGAAGCCATGGGAATGGACTGTCTTTGTATCTTTCTGTACAGTATAATACTATCTATAAGGTAGTATTGTCTGCTGCTTCTACGTTGATCATATCTGCAAAAAGAATTCTTAGATGAATGAAACTACTACAACACTACAAAATCTGTTCAAAATGGAATAACCACACCAAGCCAAAGACAAGAATCCAGATAAATCACAACTATATTTGTAAGGGTTCTGGTGGAGTATACAAAAGAAATCATTGCATCCCATTTCCCACAATCAGGAGAAGGCCTGTACTTCAATGATAAAGGACATGAATTGCATGTGGACAATGCGGATTCAGTCCCCAGTAACTCTGGTAACTCTGAAAAATATTTGATTGAAATCCTGGAGATACTGCCAATCAGTGTGCACAATATTAATGTAACAGAGGTTGCACGTAGGCATCATAAATGACCCATATAAAAATTCATAACAAATAAGTCTATCCCTTTTTATACAATCAAAATTAATTGTTGTTGGCAGATGTTCTGTGTCAAGCTAAGGATCTAGGGATAGTTAAGGAATTTGATTGGGTCTGAATATTATTTTGACTGTGAACAGGTTCAGATGTATGAACACTGAGTAGGTGGTCTGAGTTAATTTCCTTCCTTCCTTCCTTCCTTCCTTCCTTCCTTCCTTCCTTCCTTCCTTCCTTCCTTCCTTCCTTCCTTCCTTCCTTCCTTCTTTATAGTTACCTAAAACCTACTTAAATGTCTACATCTTTAATTGCATAAAACCACATGGATCTCTGGGACAGTAAAATATTGTCTGTTTGCCTGTTAATACATTGGAATGAATTTCTCAGGGTTCAGTGTGTTTCTGCTTAGGACAAGTGTCAGTACATGCTTTGAAAACTGGAATTAGCTTTTACATAGAACCTGTGTATTTCAATAAGCTTTGGAACTAAAGGGGGAAAAGACAGGTTGAACTATTTGCTATGGCGGTAAACACGTTGGCCAACTAACCCACTACCATCTACTAAGTCTACTCTGATTGGCATCAGTTCTCTATGAATTTAGCTTATAACTTTGCAATCTGAAATATTTTTCAGTCCAATGCAAGGAACTAAACAGGATTGGTAAATGTACCAATAGAAGAGAATATGTATGTAGGATTTGAACTATGGAGTCCTATGGAGTCTTTCTACACAAATGCCTATAACAGCATGCCCTGCCCACCAGTGTCAGATACATCCAATAAACTGCACAGCTGGGTGAAAATAGCTCAACAAAGCAGCCAAAAAATAACACGGCTAATGATCATGGATGCTCACCTCAGAATAAGCAAATACAGGACAAACCATGGAACAACCATGGCCCCAGAACACACAAAAATGCTGACAACCACCATCAAGACTACATCCCTAAGACAAGCTGAGAAAAGAGAAACAAAACTCCAAACCAAACTGCTCAAGCTAAACCCCAGCAGCAAAGAGGTACCTGAACCTAAATGGGGAGTCAACCTGTCCAGCTGCCCACTATCCACTGCACAACAGAATATCCTCCAGAAGGGCCTCAGCTATAACATAGACAATGCTAGTCAGTTGGAATTCTTTGCAGCCTCAGAAGCAGCATTTAAAACCACAGGATTTGCCACAGACCCCAGGAAAGCATAGGGCAGATGATCATACCACAAACTAGAAGAACACAGAATCAAAACCAACTCAAAGCAGAGGACAGAGCAGCCCTCAAAAACCTAAGGAAGGACCAAACCATCATCATCCTTGCAGCAGACAACAGCCGAACCACAGTTGTTATGGATAAATCACAATACTTGCAAAAACCCAAAGAATTACTGGAGGACAAAGAAACCTACATCCCAGTAAACACCAATCCAATACAGAAACTAAACAACCTGATCAAGAGAACCCTTAATGACCTAACCAAGAAAGGTCAAATCACAAAAGAAGAACAGTAGTGGATGAAAATCAGTGGATCCATCCTCCCACTCTTCTATGGACAACCAAAAATACACAAGCCTGACATACATCTTTGTCCAATTGTATTATTACCAGGGACCCAAGATACAACATAGTGAAAGAACTTACAAAAAAGCTTGGACATCTCACAGAGGGGAGCAAATATTCTATCAACTCCCCACTACAGTGCCTCCAGAAAATCAAAGACCTAAAAATGAAACTATAAAGATGAAATTATGCTTTCATTCAATGTCACAGCACTCTTTACATCCATACACCCAAAACTAGCTAAAGAATCCATGGTAGCAGTACTACACAATACACCTGAACCAAATACACTAAGATCGAAATCCCCAGAATCATGGACCACATCAACATCTGCCTCACTACCTATTTTCAATTTGATGAACAAATATACCAACAAATCAGAGAAACACCCATGGTCTCTCTACTCTCAGGACTCATAGCAGAGACTGTAATGCAGCATCTAGAAACTATAGCACTCCTATGCATACAACCAAAAGTATGGCTCGGGTACACAGACACCTTCTTCATAATAAAAAAGGAACAACGAGAGAAGACACATGGAACAATCAACAACATCTTCAAAATAATAAAATTCATAAGGGAAGAAGAAAACAACACACTACCCTTCCTGGATATCCTCATCAGCAGAGGAAATAACAGCAAATTAGAAACATAAGTCTATCGAAAAACAACCCATAGTAATCAAGTACTCCATTATCAAAGTAGCAACCCAATCTCTCACACAAGGAGCTGTGTAAGAACATTATTCAGAAAAGCATAAATGCAGTACAGCAACCCAGAACACCAGAAAAAGGAAACAGACTGCCTATATGACATCTTCCAACAAAATGGGTGCCCATGCAACTTTATCAAAAAGTGCCTGACCACTCAACCCATTACAGCACAACCAACACAAGCTATGAAAAGAATAACACTGCCATGCATCAGAAACATCTCAGAAACAACCAACAGACTATTACAATTACACAGCATCACCGTAGCACACAAACCAACTAAAGCCCTCCAAAACATCTTAAGTAAACCAAAAGACCTAGTATCCCAAGGCAAAAGAACAGAGTTATCTACAACATACTGTATAGTATAAGGACTGTAACAGCCACTATGTAGGACATACAGGTAGAAGACTAGCAGATGACATTCATAAACACCAACTAGCAATCAGAAGACATGATAAAAACTCCTTAATCTCACAACATATGGACAAACTCAACCATAGTTTAAATTGGGAAACTGTGAACATTCTAGACTAAGCTAAACCCAAAATGCTAGGGAATTCCTGGAAGCTTGGCGCTCAGACACATCAGCCATCAATAGACACATAGAGATAAATCACATTTACACACCATTCAAAAGAGATATTAAGAAAGCTAAGAAGGAGACAAATACATCCTCTCTAGCAGCCTGCACCCAGATAAGCTGGGTTTAACACCAGACAAACAATCAAGCAGAAAACAATACTCTAATCAAGGAACTACCAAGGAGAAAACCACACCCCCACCAACACTGGCAGGGCAAGCTCCTATATATAAACAGGGAGAAAACCCCACACCCGCTAGCACTGATGATGTTACCTAGCTGGGCAATGAAATGTCTGCAATCAAACAACCAAGCTCAGAGAGCACCAAAGGCTCCACACTGGTAAACGTACTCTATAATTTATCTGTAGTTTCTCCCTAGACCTTACCTAAAGGTAATTTGTTGTTCTTTTTAGTCTATATGAATCTGCATAGAGTGAATGTTGAAATATAGAATTAATTATGCAGGCATTGCATTACTTTGCCATCACTATTGCACATGAAGTTAAGTGAATCTTCCCCATTCTGCAAAGTGATATGGAGGTATCATGAAACAGTCCCTCACATGGACACTTAAACATGTGCCTTTGGAAACAAGTCAAAGAAGAATGTAATTCTCATAATGTGCACATAGATACTTGGTTTTATAGGAAAAATGAAAAATGAGCTCAGCTTCTATTACAAATCAAACAAAAGTCATGCAAGCCAAACAGGGAATTGGGAAGAAGGGGAGGAAAGTAAACACTGGCTCTGAGGAGAATATTTTCAAGATGGATCTATTTACAAAGAAACAAAGCAAGCTCTGGTCAGACTCCGAAGGTATGACCTCTATTGTTCAGTAAATTGAGTTGTAAGACCATATGGTGACTTTACTCTAAATGGATCTTCATCCATTTTCTAATAAGGGAAATGATAAGACAAACTCATTTCCAAGACAAACTCAGAATCTGTTAGGTGAGATTAGATCAGGTCTTAACTAGAGACAGTTAGTTCTGATAAAAGGTAAGAAAGTTCATTGCCTCTCAAGGTGGTATCTCTCTTGCTGTCTATCATGGGTCTCTTCTAGCATTGAAACTCGAGATCCCTTTCCCTCTGTCTTGCCCTCAGAGCACTATGCTATGAAAGAACTTGCTGAGTCTTTACAGTCATTTTCTGCACAGATCCAGAAATATTCTTTCAATCCCCTTTAATTTATAATTTTATCTTTATTCAAGTAGAATATTCTATACTTTGTAATCTAAATCAAAGCCTTCTAAAGTCATGCTTTGAGTCCTGTATTCAGAGTTACATTTTGTGCTTGATCTTTCTGAAGTGCTGATCTACTGGATTGCCAATTAAAGACGAGTGCAATAGGCTTGCTGGGTTTTTTTTTTCCTGGCACTGTATACCCATACTTCAACAAATTATAAATTAAAGTATTGCCTCCACATTTGTTTTTCCACTTGAATAGACATGTAGCCAGTGCTACAAAGATCTCTTAATACTTGTTTTCCCTATATGTGGTAAGAGAAATTTACTGAGTTCATATGGATGTCTTGCTTGGGGAGAAGGTTTTAATGAAAAATTTCCTTATGAAACTAGTAATGCCAAAACTATAAATACTAAAAGGAGTTTATTTGAAAATGGAAGCATTGGGAAACTGAGGAAAGGCAACATTAAAAAAATTGAATTCCAAATAAAATCAATCGGCCTATTAAACTTGTGACTTACATCCTCTACAAGTTACAGCACATATTCACTGAAAAAGATATTTGGAGAGAGACTATCTGGGCCTCCAGCTGACTGTTTCTCTGTAGGCTCTCCCTGTTTCTCATCTTTTCCTTTGTCCTCCTCTTGATTTGACTGGTCCCCCCCCCCCCCATATTTATCCCCATTGTTGCTTTGTCCAATCAGCCAAAACTCCATCTCTGGGTGTAGCCAAGAAATTAGAAATGATGTAGGGGCTAAACCTATCTTCCTAAATACCCTTGAGTTTCCCAAGTTATACCTTTATATCAATTTCATTACATAGGAGAGACTACTTGGTAAACAGAAGCCCAACTCTATCTATTCAGGCTTGTCAACATGGGGCCAATTTATCAGATCCTTTAGGGTGCCATATTAAGGGTTTGTCCCAGGGTCTTTCTCACATTCTCTACTCTTACATTCATATTTCCCAAAGGCGTCTGTAAGATGGAAATATTAGGAATGACTTTGCTAATACAAGTGGCCATCATTATGGTATGTTATCCATGGTTTGGTGTAACTCTGCTTGGAAAATACCGAACTTCTCATTATCTGTGCTGGTTTCACATATTCATGGTTTTGCAATGGAATATTTTATGCATGTACAAAATGGTGGACAGCTTATTGTATATGAATAAGGTACAATTTCATGCATTTGCAGAGTTGGTTGGAGTCGAGCATCTTACAAACTGAATAAAAGAAATAACTTTTTCATAGTCTCATTATATTGTTATTGTTATTGTTGTTATTCATGGTTGTTCAGCTGGAACAGAACCCCATAAATAATGAGTGGCACCACCGTTACAGCCGAACCATGAAAACCAAATCAGGTTGGCCTGCCGCAGAAGTGATTCAAGCAGACTGAGTCACAGGGCTGTTCTAGTTGACTAGATGTTCTCTGCATAGCCTTGCTATGTAATATAAAAAATGCATTCAAACGATATTGCACTTTGGTACATTTCCTAAATAGACTTTCACACAATATTAATGTGATCTATCATAGAAACTTCACTACTTGTTATATTCATCTATGTAATATTTAAAAGTGATGTGATTAAATATAAGAAAACTGTATTCGAGGGATTAATGAATGGGCAGGAGGCTGTGGCCAAGAGATACTTTCAGTGTAACTCTCAATTATTTTGTTGAAGTGGAATAATTATAGGAATCAAGATAATGGTAGTTAATCTTTTAAAATGTTGTGCTCCATGTTCATTATTTATTTTCCAATCTTGACCCATATATAAAACTCACATATTTGAGTTTTAATTAAAGTAATTATATTTTGGTCATGCAAGCTAAATCTGCCACCTGATTAAAGTGCTTCAACTAGAAGCAACCATCAGCTCCCTTTTATTGTTTCTTCTCTGCCACATGCATCATATACTAACAATTACTTCTCCTGCTTTCAAATTGCCTTGTGTGGGTGGACTTCTGTGCTGCTCTAGCAAAACACTTAACGTAATGAAATTCTGCATGGTTGGAAAAGTTCAGAAGATAAAGATGATACTTTATTCTGTTCTCAAAATCCAACGGTAACAACAGAATTTATTCTTCATATAACATATACAAATATATTGTTTTTATTTACGTATTTGTTTGTTAGAGTTATATCCGACCATTTCTCCAGGAGCTCAGGGAGGAATACATCGTAGTCTGTCCTCTATTTTCTTTCCCACAGTAGCATCCCCGTGGAATAGTGATCATCAATGATAATTAATTAATTAATTAATAGTTTTTTTTTTATCCCACCAATATTTTTGATCAACTCAAGGTGGTATACATCCCTAATTTTCCTCCCTCCTGTTTTTACTCACAACAAATCTGTGAGATGGGCTGGGGGAGAGTGACTAGCCCAAAGTCACCCAGCTGGCTTTCATGTCTAAGGAAGTACTTGAACTCACAGTTTTCTAGCTCAGCACTTAAGCCATTGGCTCCCTAATGGTGATAGTAATTAATTAATTAAGGTAGTAATGGTAATAGTGGACTGCCTGATCCTAAGCCAACACCTTAAACACTAGTGTATTGATTAGTAGTATGGTTAGATCAATATCTTCCATAGATTCATACTGGCAACATCCAGGACACTTTTAAAAGCAATGATAAACTATCATTGGTCAATATATATGTAACAAATGAAAACAAAATAGAAAAAAATAATATAAGATGTGGTTTTGCATTTTATTTTGTTTTCCAGACAGTAATGGGCTTAATTTATGAAAGATACTTAGAATTGTAAGTTAAGGTGGCCTTTTAAAAAATCAGAACTTTTTAATTGGATAGCAATCTATATATATATATATTTTTTGCACATGTTTAAAAATAATGTGTTTATAAATTTCTTGTAGTTAGTATTTAAAATCACTTAATGATGGGACTAGATCAGAAGTTAAGTCAAATAGTGTTGACTTCATAAAGCATAACCTCTGTTATGCTCAGGTAGAGGACAATAGGTTAATGTTTATTTTCAGGCAATTCTACTACAAGTTTAATATCACAGCTGGCAGAAAGGATGCTTAATTTAATTAAGATGAATGTCATCTGTGTTATGGACTCTATTTTGATGATGAAATTAGAGTACACTGACATGTCATGAAAGTTCTTTGATAATGTTCCTTTGATTGTGCTTCATAGTTGTCAAGTAATCATCTATCTATCTATCAATCATCAGTTTTCAAGAGATATTAGATTGGACTTAATTTTTCTGAATAATTGTGAATTTAAATGTCCTCCCTCCAAACTTTGCACTTCTGGATTTTTTTTTTCTTTTAGATTTCCACTTCTATACTTCCTATCTTGGACTGAGCATATCAATATTATACTTAAAGTATAGGATAACTGTATAACCTATATTGCAGAGAACTTTATAGTTCTCTAGCCCAAATCTTCATCAATAATAAAGAACCAGCAATATTAATCTTTGAGGGTTTTTCCCTATTGTTTAAGCTTTATGATTTTAAGCTAGCTTGAATCTATGGGATAGGTGGCATACAATCACTTGTATAAATAAATACATTGACATGTGTTCATGAAGCTACCAGGAGCTGGACTTGACTTGAGGGAGTTTAACTTCCTTTGTATATCATCTTTTACCTTATGTAAAAGGTAGGCAATAACAAAGCAATTATTTACAATATACAATAAAATACAAACATTGGTACACTTTTATCAAGTTTTAGTATATTATAAGCAGCAGGAAATTTAAGTCCCATTAATGGATCGTTGCCTCCCTGATGGAGGACAATACTTAAAGTCAGCAACTGATGGTATGCAATGCATCAGCCCCATAGATTAAAAAAAAAAAAAGGATTTATTTTTGCAACTAATATATTGGGGTAACTTTACTTTTATCTTGTACAATTCTAATCTACCAATGATTCTGTGATTGTTTTGTTTTCAGATCAGATTGGTTATATGAATGGTAATGTAAAGAAAAACATAACTAAGAAATACATGGCCCTTCCTTTCCCACCTGTCCTACCTGTAGTCTTGTTTGCTCCCTCCCTGAATCTACCTTTTGAAAATTATACCATTCAACACACACTGTGATATCACATCTCATGTTGATCACCTTTTAGGAGTATATGGCTAGTGTGGATAGAAACCAGGAAACCATTTTATTTAACAACTACTTGATGAGAAATATTTAAGGCTCATTAGAGTAGAAAATATGTGTAAGAATTAGAAAATCTGCATCCATGAGTGATTCCCTGAGGAGGAAGTTTCATTACCCACACAGTGTATCATAAGTATGAATGTTCAGATCAAATGTTCATTTTAATTATGCAAGGGATTTGAATCCTATCCTTTGACATACTGGGATGACTTTAATTGCACTTCAGTTTATTTCTTAGTAGGTGAATTATTTATATGCACGTCTTCTACATTTTTGCTCAGCATAGGTCTTATGGTTTTAATTGCTGAAAGATTGTTTCACTGATTAAAAATAATGCACAACATCTTTTTTAATTCACAGATCACATGCTCCAGGACACATAGGCAAATAATTGTTTAAAACTCTAAAATAGTCCCTTATATTACATTATTGGTAGTAGTCACTGTTGCTTATTTCTATTTATATCCTGCCAGTCTGCTTGAAGCCAGATAGTGTTGAGAAGCAAAGAGTTTTCCTTCTCTGCCAAATCAGGCCAACATGATAGAGAGCTATGAAATATTATCACCATTAGGTCCCTGTTTTCCATGCTCAGGGCCTGAGCAGTACTGCCTGTATAGCTAAAACATCAGCATTTACACACTTTGATGACAGGAGATTCAAGGAAATGACTGTTTTTGCAGAAGTATAAAAGAACTTTATAACTTATTCAAATTTTTCAAAATAAATCAACAAATGTTGTATGTATTAATTCGGTCATCCCAAAATAATAGCTGACTGAAGGGAGAAAAAGGAGAACAGGAGGGAAGATGGAATGGAGCACAGTTGCCTGATAGTGAAAGGGAACAAACTACATTGCAATGTTTTATGGCAGCTATGGGCATGGGGGAGGAAGTTATGAGGGGAAAAATTGTCAAAAGAAGCATCATGAAAAAAGTGATGCAAACTTCAGCATTTTTCTAAAATATCATGACATCAGAACTTCTGTTGCCATGTCTGCCACAACATCAGAGGTTCTATCACATTTTTTGACAGCAGGGCTTCTATGCAATGTCACTATGCTTTCATAGTGACAAACCCTTCAGATGAGAAATGGTTGTCTCACAGCATTTTCTATATTGGTAGAAGTCAAGAATCACCACAACTTGGTTTGTGAGGGATGGTGGGTAGAAACGCTAATTGGTTAGAAGCATCCATTACTTTGCAGTAGTATCAGCAGTAAGAATGCTAAACATTATCTTTGTGGTATATAGAGAATAAAGAATAAATATTGTAGTGCAGTTACAGGTTCTGAAAATAAACCAGATTTGTTTAGTTTCAGTGATTCCAAGCTCTGATATTTTTCTGCACAAAGAATAAACAGGGAAAAAGATAGACCTGTAAAACCTCTTGGTATACTGTTTCTCTGCAAGAATATGAGTTTTAAACAAGGAAGGAATCCATTAAAACAAGAGCAAGTGATATATTTGACAATTTTCATATATTAATGAAAACTCTCTGACAAACTATTTTTGGCTTTCACTTCAAACTCACTGTCTTTTTATGGCATACATGTTGTGCTGGTGCCTACTGTGTGATAGGACAGTTGTTTTGCATTATCTAACCACTTGGGTTAATAGCTTGTGAATATTACTGTAGTTATATCTCTATTATGTCTATAGGTAAGAAACTGACTTTTGAAGCAACCACAAGTTTTAGAAATAATGTAATACCCTGTCGGTTGTTGAAAACATAACAAAGTGGCACTGACAACCTGCAGAATGCAAAGTATGAACCCTGTCAACTTGGTAAAAATAGGGCTCTAAAATATGAGCATCATATACTAACTTCAATTTTGTGGAAGAGAAAGATTGATGATAAAGGGATTCTGGAAATGGTTTACACAGTGAATATGGAGGAGTAGATGGAAACAAAGTGTCCTCCCTTCCCTTTTCTTAACATCCTAGTGCTACTTCTTGCTCTGAATTATTCCAAAGCCTCAAAACACTTTAAAGATAAATGAAGTTTT
The DNA here is from genome assembly GCF_059951505.1 of Python bivittatus. Taxonomy (NCBI): domain Eukaryota; kingdom Metazoa; phylum Chordata; class Lepidosauria; order Squamata; family Pythonidae; genus Python; species Python bivittatus. The sequence goes on along the minus strand of NW_028277034.1, from coordinate 11,827,869 downwards.
TATTTTCATCTTCTAAACATGCATTCTAGGTCATCTGCTCATTTTCACACACACAAACAAAACACACACAGACATATTTCCAACTCAAAGTCTAGCTGATCTTTCAGAAGATCAAAGGCTAAGAAGCTGTCAGGCCTGGTGCCTTGTTCTTACTAATGGTTCCAAGGTGCCACAGTTTTCATCCACCTATAGTAGCTGTCTTGTTGCGGACAAGACTTGGCCAGTTCCACTCCTTTTCTGTTGTTCAGGCCTTCTGGCATTCTTCCATTGATAGCTATTTCCTTATTTCATCCACGTGAGTGTATGGGATTTTGAGATGATAGATAGATACTGGTAGATGTTGTTTTGAACATAATTGTCAGCAATAGTAGCCCCTTAACTCCAGTGTCAGATTTAGGTAGGCTGAGCAGGTGTTGTAAAAAGGGAAGAGGTATTTATAAGGAATTATTATGACCCTTTCTTGTTGTTGAAGTTGCACACACATGAAGCAGAAGCTCACAAGAAATAATTTATTTGGGACAATTAGAACTCTTTTGTCAAATATATGAGGCACAACGGTATTGTAGTGAAGAGCAAAGACACCTATATCATACTGAATAACAGTTGTATTAAGGGCATGAATTGGGGAAAGGAGAAACTTGGGCAGTGATTATCCAAGCCAGAGTTGTAAGGGATAAGAAACAGTTTAAATAAGTCCACCTCCACCAACTGCAAATGCATAGAGCCACATGCAGTAAATCATACTAAGAGGATTCACATTCCACTCTTGAAATGCTGAGATTAGATTGACCGTTTATCTCATCATACTGCAACCAATACATTTTCCATTGTTCTTGCTCTTTCTCTTTTCTATCAGTTGTCTGAAAAATGACCCCTCTAGGAACACGAACAGCACAAATAGGACTGTTTCCTGGGTTGTCAAAATCTTCTGACAAGTGATCAGTGATAGAAATTACAAGTTCCTACCATAACGTCTGAAATCTAATCTTTACCATTTACCATTTTTCCTTCAAAAATAGTGCTGATTACTTGCCACTCTTTAGCGGAAACCCTCATTCACTCCACAACTAAACACCTAGCTTAGCATTTAAACTTTCACTGATGCCAGTAGAGCTGAATTATGCTTAATATAAGTATGATATGGTGGTTTTGTTTTTATTCTTGGTGTTTTAGATTGTTGTGGGCCACCTAGGATCATTATATGAGATAGATGGCCATATAAATTCTTCAAATAAATAAAATATCTTATTCTTTTGAAGCTTCTAATCTTAGTTTCAGTTACAAACTAACTACTGAAAAATGGGTTGCATTTAATCACCATAATCTTTTCTTAATGTTGATCTCCATGGAGCAAATGTTAATTGCTCCCTTGCTTGTTATTTAACTGAGAAAGTATATTTTTGTTCAAGACAGCAGACTAATTGTATTTTATTCTTTTTGATATAGTTTTCCAATACTCCATTATTGAAGCATAGAAATTATCTACCTTTAACTTATTTTAGTATTATACTTGAGTAAGAATTATGGAACAAGGGGTGAACAAGTTACTCTTACTGAACTCTTAGTCAGACAGATGGGTCTGGCCATCCAAAAGGGTGCAAGTGAGAGTGTAGCACCCAATAAACTGTGAAGAGCTAAATAATATGTATCTAAGCCAAGCTCTCATCACAATATTCCCAAGCTGGACCAAAAATTGGGGGTTCTGCCTTACATGGTAGCTGTAATAGTGACAATAAATTTGGCAGAGAAAGATTCATACAGCATATATTGTTGTAGTTCTGTATTCAACTCTGATTTGTTCTTTTTCAGTTCCTGAAAACAAAAAGGTGATGGAAAATTAAACATTTATTGTAGCATAAGTTTTTCTGTGCTAAACCAAGCTTCACTGGATGCATAAAAATGGTTTTCACGTTAAAAAACATACAGTTATTATAGCTCTGTAATGTTTTGGATTTGATTCCAAAAGGATTCCTCAGAGGGCATGGAGGCACAACTATTTAAAGGCTGCTGATCCAGAAGGCAGCTTCATAATCCCAGTAAAAAAATGTGTCTGCTTTAAGAAGTTAAAGACGGTCTTGTTTTCACACTTTCCAAAGCATCTTTTCCATATTATTTCCACAACACTGCATAGCCTTTTATAGGTTAAAAAAAAAAAAAAAGTATTGCCATTCGTTTACAATAAGACATGTATCTCATTTCTAGGTATGGTACAAATGATTTTATTGCAAATTATTTTATCACCTTGAAAACTGAGATATATTTATGTGTGTATTACACTTACAGTTTTAATCATTGTAAACACAAACAGAACAAAATGTGATGTTTTATTTACATGATGTTTCATTCAAGCTTTATAACTTTTTATGTCATATGAAATACAGTTGCTGAGTTTCCAATCTGTCCACCAATGTACATTCTCATAAGTTCATTAATGTTCTAGAAATATTTTGCTTTCTTACTTTTTCTCTTCAGTTTAGGAAAATCTCCAGATTGCCTCAGAAAATATTTTAGGAAATTAAGAATGAGAGATTTCTTTCTTTCTTTCAATTTTTTAAAAAATAGAATTAAATCTTTATGTTTCCAATAGTATTATATCTTTGTCCAGCAGGAAGATCATTTTCACAACAAAATTTGTTTCAAATGAACTTTGGTACAGATTTGAAATGGAAAACAGCTAAACGCATCCCTTACATATTTTCAGAACCCTAAAGGCAGCACAGTAAACCTATTACATCTAAAAATTATCTCATAAGAGCCCCAAATCTCATGATCTGTAGTCATTCCACTCTTCAATTCAATCTTAGTTCAAATGTAGATGAAAGGAAAAGGTAACAATGGGGTTGGGGATGGGTGGTGGACACTGAATGCATCATTGTAGTGTTAATGTTGATATGGGCATATAGGAAACTTTAACTTTCATTCTGCATTAAAAGTAAGTTTGGAGTTGTAGGACATAGACACATGCTGTATCGTACCAAAGAACAGCAATAGCAACAAAGCTCACAATAAGAAATAAAACAAGAAATCACAATAGTTGTTCGATTGCTTTTTTCATCTCTCATGAAGACCTGATAAATATCATTTTGCCAAAACGACCTCTTGGTAATTGCTTCTTTAAGTTCTTGTAAGCTAGTGCTTGTATCATCAGTGATAACCACCTTGTCATCTGTTGGACTTGTTTCTGATCCCTTTTCACTTTTCAGAACATTAGGATTTTCTCCAGTGATTCTTGCCTTTACATTATATGCCTAAAATATTTAAGATCTAAGCTTCATTATTAATGCTTTTAGTACTATGTTTCATAATTGTCAACAGCCTAGTATATAATGCCAGGCTATGTTTAAATTCCTATCAGCAGGAATGGACTTCCCACCAGATAGCCTTTAATCATCAGTTGCAGCTCTATTTGTAGAAAAGAAGTTGCAGGCAGTCCCTTTTCTGGCTTGTTTAATAAGTTCTAGGAAAGAGAAGAAGATGCTAATAAGTACAATTAAGAAGAAAGAAATGCTAGAAATAATCCTAACCAGACACTGCATTTCTAGTTAGGTTATCCAGGAACTTTAAATACAATAAATCCTATAGATGTGGTAGATATACTTAAGTCTATATGATGTATTCCAATAGAAATATTTTGCTTACACCCAACCCTTTCTTTATTTCACAAATTCCCAATTTCTTTCCAGAGATGCCTTCTTAAAGGAATATCCCCAAATAGACTGTGTTTTGTATAAATCCCTCCTAGTTAGCTAGCCTTCCAGGAAAGTCTGGAGGACATTCATTCCATTCATGCTCATGGTTCATTTCCTTGTTTGCAAATAGACCTTGGGACCTTGATGTCCCAAGGAAAATTAAGCTTTCTTTTTCTTTTTGATTAACTGAGTTTCGTCTCCTTTCCTCAGTTCATTTATTGAGTTTCAGGAAATAATATGAAGGATGTCTCACTCAGTTGCTGCAAAAATCATATGCTATTATCTGCTACAAGTAGCTTTTATAGGGACTTCTTTTTCATTATCAGAGTCCTTTTAATATTTAATATTAATATTTAATTTAGAATGGTTGTTCTCATATAAAATGAATGTCTTCTTACATAATGAAACATTCAACTGCACTGATGTCATTTGTTGCAATTACATCTGTTGTTGTAAATAAGTTCATAACTGCTTTTGCACCTACTATAATAAATGTGCTGATATTGAATTACAGAAATGCTAGAAGTGTGCTGAAAACTCATTTTGCCTACCTATTAGATCTGTTTGGTGCGGAGAGTCCATGTTCTGTAAAGATGAATATAACTCCTATAGTTTTTCAGCCGCTGCTCCTGCCAGCTGCCATATGGTTATTCTGCAGATTCTGCAGATACTGCAAACCTTTGATACAGAAATCTTGTCATCTTCAGAATTTCAAGTAAAAATATTGGATGAGTGATAGAAAAAGGTAGAAGAGGGTAACCTTTCAAAACATGTTTCATGCTTTAAAAATATACTCTTAAACATCGTTAGTCTCAAGTCCATTTCACTGAGTTTCATGCCATAACTTGCAAGAAAGTATATATAAGATTCTCCTAACCCTTTTTTTTTCCAGTTGTTTCTTTCTATTAATTGCAATAAGTGTTTATATGTAGGTTTGGATAATTTTCCTCAATAAATCAATGAACAAATGTAATGTTTTTGACTCATTTGTTTAATTGAGTTCTCTTTATCTAGTTTTAAGACTTGTGTGGAAAAACAGATTATGCTTTAGGTCATATTTGTGCAGAAATATTGAAAATTCTAAAGGGTTCACAAACTTTTAAGCACCACTGTATGTACACACACACACATATACATACAACAAACACATACACACAAGCATACCCGTATTGACATACGTACATACATTACTGATGTATTAGTTCAAGCCTAACTGATATGCCATTGTCCCTAAATAAAAAAGCTTTTTTTTTTCTTCTTCAAATTGATTCTCCATCGGGAAAGGGAATTACTATACTTCCAGCCATGTTTAAGCAATTTGTTTAAGCCTTAACAAATTTTATTTTTTTACTGCAGATCAGGGGCTTGCTGAAGGTGGAAAGTTTTATACAGCTTATAGATCCAAAGGATCCACCAAGCCATACTTTCAATGGCAACAAAGAATGAGAATTTTCTGTATCTGCTTGCTTTCATCTAGTGAACACCCAGGTTCATGCAACCAAGGCTGGTAGCTTTGCCATTGCCCTTTTGTCATGGAAGATTTCCTGCCTTTCCTTGTACTGTCAGGTTCAGCCCAAAGAACTCCCCGAGATAGTTCAGATACAGTTCTGTTGCGTTTATTAGCTTCCACCTCAAGACAGAAATATCTCCAGACTGAATCTAACTTCCCAAGCCAGCAAGCAAACACCGTGAATTCCTTAGGGTGGTGCCAGTCTCATCTTCTTAAACTTCCCAGGCTCCTGTTAGGGGCTAAGGGAATGCTTATCTCCCCGAGCACAGCCTTCATCCAACCATTCCTTTACAAGTACACTTGTATAGTACTACGATAGATGAAGCAGATCTTTCTCAATGCGATGGCTCCCCTTTATATGCAGGTACTCTTTTCTTTTTAATAATGTCTTTTCTTTTTCAGCAGTTACATTCTTATGCTTCCATTTCATCCTGCAGACATTTTCATCCCTTATGATGCCTTCCACACAGCATTGCTCTGAGCATGGTAGAAATTAAAATAGCGCCTTGCTGCTGTTGCAGTTTTTATCAGACAAGAAAAGGCTTGAAGGCTGTTTCAAACCTGAACTGATTCTACTGGAATAGACTTCTGGGAAATATTCTTAGGGCTGTGGTTTATAGTGACAGGTTAAGAACTTGTAGTGCTTTCACAAGACAGGAATTATTTACAAACGATCTATTTTTTGAAGCAACAAAAAAGGGTATCACAGAAAGAAATCTTCCCAAATAATTCACAAATCCTTTGTGGTGTATTTTTCAGCATCTATAGCCTAAACCTCTAAGAAAGTTTTCAGATGTCTGAAGTTCCCAGACATAGGAATGGTGCACCAAAGTGTATTATAGAAGGTCTGCTGCTTTATGATAACTTAGTGCACAGGAACAATAGAAACCTCTAAGCTTTTACAGTCATGTCTCCTTTCAGAGAATCATAGCTGAACTCTGTACCTTCTGAGACTTAATTTAAAACTACAAGTTTCTCAGACCACATGAGGCTCTGACCTCAGGTAGTAGATATTTCTTTAAACTTCTGGAGTTTTAAAGAAAATCTTATAGGCAAAGAGAGAGAAATTGGCATAGAAATCTAATCTAGAGGTCAGAGCAAAGATAGAGAGGTAGAGAGAAGAGAGATAGAAATGATAGATATGCCATTTTCTTCTAAACACTTCCTACTTGTTTGATGCATGACTTTTGAGCATTCCTAAGTATAGTAACATTTCTCTGAAAAAAAAATTAATAAAATTAATAAAACATATTGTGACCGGCCTATGAGGCCTGACTTTTGGTACACCATATATGAAAACATGAACTGAAGCATCGTTGGAAAGACAAAGGAAAAATATATACATCCTATAGGTAATAAAGTATTTCAGAAGATACAGGATTCTACAGATAAAATGTTTAAAAATTAATATCTCATTTCTTGCTAAAACAAAACCATGAATTGGACTAAAAGTTCTTTGCCACATACAAGCCAAGGAATGGCCAATAGAACTGAAGAGTTTAAACTAAAAATAGGATTTCAGGAAGTATAGTTATTTTATTGTAACAAGCAATGAGAATGAAGAAAATTGCCATTTTCTGCTTCAATCTTGCACAAAGGTTTACTCTAAAACTAATAAGAAAACTTGTAACTTCTTAAAACTGTTTCTGTGACTCTCCTGTGATTAACTAACATAGCAGAGAGTTTATAAAGGTTAAGTTCTGGATGTGCTATTACATGGAATTTCATTAATTCATATTTATTTCAATGTCAAAAGTCACTTTTGGCTTAGAAGTGAAAAAATAATGCAATCTCACAAAAGGTTCAGAAGTTAAATAAAGACTGTTTTTCTAATACACTAATTCATGAAATTATTTTGTCAGATAAATACTGAAATTGCAGGCATATTCTTCAATATCTTTCTCTTCAAATAAATTTCTTTGGCATCCTTAACTTCTCTCACCCTACTTTACAATATTTTATTTACTAAAGCAAAATGGAAACTCTCAGGAAACATGGCAGTGTTAACTGACCCAACAATGTCAGTGTCAAATTCTTTTGTGACATCCACTTGACTTTCTTGGTTACTACAGCTGCAGAAAATCACCAAGGGATCTGGGGAAGTGAAATCCAGCACATCTGTTAGAATTGATTAGTGTCTTCTACACTATGAATGTTATAAGAACAGGACTTTATGTAAAACACCATATTCTAATTTAGTAAAAAACAAAGCCTCCTTTGAGCTGAACTTGACTTCTGGTTATTACATAGAGATATCTGTTGTTGTTGTTTTGGCAATAATACACTTTTCCTTTGCCATTTTTTTCAGAATGTTTTTTCCAGCTTCCATAGTCTAGTTGACAATGCTGAACTTTCTTTGTGAGCCTTCTATCCAGATATTTATCAAGTCCAAACTTCTTAGTTTTGACAAGTCACCTAGGTGTATTTCAACCAATGCAGAAGAAATCCATCAGGATTCACATTTCCTTTCTCATTTTCCAAGTGTCCTTACAGATAAATAGAAAATTAACAGTGAAGAGAAATCTGTGGAAAATCTAAATAGAACACATGTGAAAATGAAAAATGTTAAATTTGCTAAAAGCACTTGAAATTAACACCTGCAGAAATAAATTACAGAGGTAACACCTCAAAAGCTGATTTTTTTGGTGAAAGTTGGTAGTTATTGTTAGATGACATTCTCTGTGGAATAAAAGCTGATAGCATTAACAATGCAACTAAAAGACATGATTTGAAACAAAGAGATTTGAAGTTTTAATTAATAGCAACAAAACATTATGTTTTTATATGCAACAATAAGCATATCATGTTCTACTTATTTCAGTATCTAATGTAAATTCTAAGAGGAAGAAAAAACAGAGTAAGTATAATTTGTCTCATTATAAAGCAGCACCACGAGTTGAAGCTTGCAGCTGTGTATTTTCTTTCAGCTGTGTAGCATCTAGACTCATAAAGGAAATTTCAAGATGAAGTACTGATAATTGTTGTAATGTAATAATGTAAACTACTTGTAACCTCTACTAGCAGGAAATTGTGACTGTCATTGTTAAATCCCAGCATGAAAATCAAGTAGAACTTTAACTTGGAGCTTTCTATATCAGGCATTTTATATATTGGTTATGTAACCCTTGACACCACAGGGTATCTCAAAAGCTTCCCTCTCCGATATGAATTTAGATAATATTTTGTATTCCTGACTTCTGAAATTAGACAGAACACAACAGGAGATAGGGCATTCCTGGATGGCATTGCATCGTTGGATACTCTCTCCCTTTCTCATGGTTTAGTCTGATTTCTTTAGGATTTTCTCAAGTTTTCATTTATTTAGATTGCATAATATCAGTTAGATTTTGTGGACAATCTTTTAATATGGTCATTCAAGTCTATGCTCCAACCACTGGTGCAGAAGAAGAGGTTGATGAGTTTTATTATCAAGTTCAATTTAAAGTTGACAGAACATGCAAGCAAGATGTGCGGCTTGAGATTGGAGACTGGAATTCCAAAGTGGAAAAGTGCAAGTTCCAAGTTAAGCTAAAGAAAAAGAAAGTCAACCAGTCTGCATTATATGATCTTGAGGATATACTCACCATTTGCAAGAAACCTGTGGAATGAACTTTAAAAAGTTAAGAATGAATGATAAAAGACACGTTAGACAATATGCTTAGAAAAATAGGAATTGTAGAACACCTCATTGTCCTCATGCAAAAGCCATATACAGGACAGGAAGCCACGACATGGACAGAATATGGCAAAATGGACTGGCTCAAGGTTGGCAAAGGGTTGAGGCAGGGATGTAACTGTCCCCTTATTTATTCAACCTACATGCTGAATATAAAGGGAAGCTGGATTGGAAGAAAATGAATGTGGTTTTAAAATTGGAGGAAGAAGCATCAATAACTTGCACTATGCTGATGACATTACTCTGATATCTGAAAATGCAAAGGATCTGCAAGCTCTAGTAATAAAAGTCAAGGAGCACAGTGAAAAAATGTGACCAAAATTAAACATAAAGAAGACCAAACTGACAGCAGGTACAATAACCAGCCTTAAGGTTGACAGTGAAGATATTGAAATGATGGATAGTTTCTGCCTTTTACCATCAACAGTAAAAGAACAAGCAGTCAAGAAATACACCACAGACTAGCATTCGGTAGAGCAGCCATGAAGGCCTTGAAAAAGATACTCAGATGTTGTGATGTGTCTATACCTACAGATCAAATCAAACCTTTATTATGGCCTATGGGGCAGAAAGCACAACAATAAAATACACTGACCTGTAATCATTAATAAAACTTTTAAAAAATGCAATAAAATTGCATAAAATACATTACTATAGTAACTGTAGTACAAATAGCAGTGGCAATCAGCAACATTTGTGCTAAACTTTAATCATAGGTAGGATGAATACAACAAATTATAGCACAGAATCAGGCAACCTGGAAAGACATGTCAGGGTCCTGGTCAGATAAAAGCAGTGACAGATAGACACTGTGCTCATTATGAGGGTGGTTCTTTAAAATAGGATATATATATATCTTCCTTGATTCCCTATAGAGAGGGCAACAAGGAACATCTGGCTTAGGGATTCCACACAGCCATCTCCATATGGACACAAACACTGCTGAAAAGGGATCTTTTTATACTATCCCCAAAGAACTGCAGAAGCTAGAGCATCCCACCTGGCCAGACGAAATTTCAGAATTAGAATTGAAGCAAGATAAGATGATGTCATATGCCCATATGATAAGAATTTATAAACTGTAGGATTGGATACTAGGCTTAAACTGGTTTGAAAATCAATATCCCTGATAAGTTGTTTAAGATGACTTCTGGCATTTTCAAGCCCTAATGGACAGAGACTCTCCAAAGAAAGTCCTACGGACTGAAGTTTGCTATTAGCTTTTGTTAGCCAGGTTGATTTAAATTGGGCTCTGAGAACCAGTGGAGCAAAACCCTCAGGAGAAAAAATCAATTTCAACCCAAAATTAAGGAGATAAAACCACGCTTTGGCCCCCATAGAAACCAAACCCATCTCTAACCATAAAACAGCATTCTTGATGCATCTTGGAACTGCAAGTATTGCTGTTATAAATTTGGACTGGACGGCTTCCAGGACATTAAACTTTGTAAAAATGCAAATTGGAAAACTGTAATGAAGCTAAGAGCTTACCTTAGCAAGACAAACCTTGCAAGCTACAGGAATAAAATGTGCCCCCTTTGAATAGAAGAATCTTAAGACAGATGTAGCGCTATGTTGGACCACACTTGTCCCATAAGAGAAATGTGCATTCGAAGATAAGGAAGCCTGGAACTGCACCCCAAGATATTTATAAGTAGGTACCTGCTCTATTGGGGTCCCATTAATTTACCATTTATGTAAACTACTGTTGTGTCATGCAAACACTAGAACTTCAGTTTTTTGATAATTTACGACAAGTTGTTCTTTTAGGCCAAAAGAAGCCAATCCTCTCAATGCCCTCCTCACTCCCACCTGGGAAACAGACAAAATTACTATATCATCTGCATATAACAAGGCTGGAATTGCACGATCCGCTAACATTGGAGAGTGATTATAAGAAGATGAGAGAGCCTGATTATTTCATTGATGTACAAATAAAAAGGAAAGGGGCTAGAATACACCCTTGCCTTACTCCTCTTTTGGTGGAAACAGCTTCCGAAAGGTGCCCCAAAGGGGAACATCTGACTCTCAATGAGGTGTTAGAATAAAGACGACCAATCTTTTGTCCACTGAGGATTCCTGAAGTTTTTGCCATATCCTCTCTCTTGGAATCAAAAGCTGATTTAAAATCCACAAAAGGTACAAAAGGGGCTCCTTTGGGCAAGGAAGTGTATTTTTCAGCTAAATGGTACAACACCAGACAGTGGTCTAAGGTTGAATGGTGCCCCCTAAATCCCACCTGTTCCCCAACAAGAATATTTTTACTTTGGACCCCAATCCAACAGTTTTAAATAAAGATATGTTGCATATAGTTTGCTTATTGTATTAAGCAAATTAATTAGTCTATAGCTGGCAGGGTTAAGTCTATTTCCTGTATTCTTATAGAAAAGGGTAACTAAGGCCTCATTCCACTCAGATGAAAAATGTGCTGTGTTATTAGTATAAGCAAAAAGAGCAGCCAGCATGAGGGCCCACCAATCTTCATTTTCTTTTAGCAACTCTGAAAGGATGAAATCAACTCCAGGAACTTTCCCAGATTCCAGCTATACAGTGAGATCCTTAGCCTCAGCTATAGACACAGGAGGCCATTCAGGAGATGTTTACCATTGGATGGGAAACCTCCACTGGATTACTTAATAGTTCTGGATTAAAAACATTAAATGTTTCCCATTCATTTAACAGGTATTTGGCAGATGGGCTACCCTTAGGAGAACAGTTAACTAGGTGCCAGAACCAAGCAGGGTTCTTAAGCTTAGCTGCTGCAATTATCTTCCCCAATCCTCTCTCAGCACTTGTTCTTTCTTAGATTTTATAAGTGCTTTATAAAACTTCTTATGCTGAGTGATTGAAAGGAACCTAATGAGTTGTCAGATTGAAAAGTATAAACTGCAGTAGAAGGGCCTTTTTTGCTTTATAACAATCTGTGTCAAACTAAAGTTTGGATCTCATGCGAAGTGGGCTAGAATTAATTGATGAAACTCTAGATAGTGAGCCTGGAAAGTGTAGACAATAGACTGGTGATGTGATAATATCTGTTCAGAGGAGTCTGATAAACAAATTTGGGAGTGGACCTGAAGGAGGGGTTCTGAATTTAACAAAGCAGACAAGTTTTTTGCCACTCTGGAAGACCATTTATTCTGAATGAGTGTTTTTGTTATGGCCCTGGGGGGACAGTGAGCTACAGCTAGGAACGTAATTGAATACTTTAGTATTCAAATGTCAGATTAATGGGAAACGGTCACTATCTGGACAATTCCCTACATAGAAATGTTATTAGATAAGCATAAGTATGCAGAACCATAAAATTATCAACTGCACTTGCTCCTTTGGAGCACCAGAAGGTTAGTTTCCCATTTAAGTCTCCTCTTGCAGAGCCATTTAGTATGACCAAGTCCAGACTATCTATAAGCTGGGCCAGTTAGAAGCCTGCCATGTTACAGTGTTTAGATTGTCAAGCCTGTAAAGGGCAGACTACTTCATTTGAGGAGAGATACAAATTAAAATGAGCTTGTAAAAAAGTATCTGTCCAATATGAGTGTTGAAATCACCAGCAATAATTACTAATGTGTCTCGGTACTGGCAAAGCAGACTAGAGATATAGTTGCCCAAAAGATCCTAAATGCTATTAACTTTATTCTGTCTGCATAATGGGAGTATATATATATTGATGACTAACATATTGTGTGGTTTAAGATGAAAAAGATTAAACAAAAGGGCTAGGGCCATACTAGCACATGGCTCCAATACAGTCACTAAGATGTTAAATTTTGTAGTGACCATTATGTTCAAACCTCCTTAAGGTCTTCCATTTTTAACACTGGGTAGTGCTTTGAGTGTGCATGGAATGTATCCAGAAGAGATACATCATCCATGGTCCATGGTTTCTGGAGTAACAAAATATCAAAGGAGCTAATATATTCCAGAAAAGAGGCATCCATGTTCTTCACTTTCCAGCTATGGTCCAAAAAAGAATGGAAATTGAGCTGTTATCAAGGTGAGTCAGTTGGTGTCCAATACCTCCCCTGATGATCTAGTTAGTCCCATATGGTCTTTGATTATAGCAGATAAGGGTGTTTTAAAAGAGTGCTTTGCAGGAACAGAGACCTGGGAGAGACATGAGCTCACAGATGGAACTGGCTCAGTTGGTGCAGATTTTGGTGCACTTTGAGATTGGGGAGTTGCCTTGAGTTGGGAGACTGTGTGTGTTTCTGTAAGAACATCAAAATTAGAACAAGAGGGCACAATGTGGGAAGGCTCAACAAAACTTATGGCTGAGCTTCCATAGATTGGCTTGCTAGGATCTGTGAGGGTCTCTTCAACATCATTGCAAAGGACTAGGGACTCAGTCCTCTGATCATCTGAAAAAGCCTGGTGTATTTCAGCCAACTCCTCATCACCCATAGAAAATGATGATGCAAAGTTTTAGGTGACCCAAGCTCAATAAGTGGCTCAGCAGTAACAGTAGTAGCCAACAGAGTTTTCTTAAGGCCATTCAGCCTTTGTAAAATACCCCTTGCTTGACCTTGGGCATGGCTCTAAAGGCACTGGTAAGTACAGCTTTGTCTATATCAGATTGAGCCTCACTCTGCATATCCACCTTACTCCCAAGGCCTTGCTTAACCAAGGACAAACAGGGAGAGATGATACTGTTGGTAACAGGCTTATTATTTGGAAGACTGTGTAAATCAAAAGTAGCATTGCTAAACAAAGGGGTTGCCTCTCCATCACGAAAAACTGATTGGAACAATCCAAAAGGTGGCAAGAATGGGTTTCATTTTAAGCAACATGTGAGGTATAGCAGATTGCTTCAAAGTCAGCAAGATTCGTTTACTGCCAGGCAAGCCACTCAGCCATACAGAAATCCATTTGCCAATGGTGACAGAGAAGAAGCTGTCCCAGAGAAATTACAATTGCTCTTTAGGAGACCCAGTGACTGGAATTAAGGCTGTTCAAAGAAATATGGAGAGCAACTTGATTTAATTACAAGGAGCGAGTAAGTTTTGATGAGGTAAGTTCTTTAACTGCTTGCACACCTGTCAGCAGTTACACTGATACCTTTACTGGCTTGTGATTTATTAAGACTCAGCCCTGAGGAATGTTGCTTCACTTAGTTGTCTGTTTGGGCTTGGGCTTCAATAAAGGCAGAGAGTCTTTCAGTATGCTTTGATGCAAAAACCTCAAAGTCACTTTTTAATAGATCCAGGTTATTTTTAATGGAGGCTAATTGCTCGAACACTGAAAATACACTTTGTGCTGTGAGCAAATATTATTTTGCCATGAATTCAATTGAGCCATCTATGACAACAGCTCCTCCCAGTCCTTACCCTGTGTGATCTTGTTCTTATTTTCTTTAGAAGATACTGGAGCTAGTGGAGCGGACTGAAGAATGACGGGGGAGGCTGGCATAGAATTGGACAAGTTTTCTAAATTGCCTCTAAGAGAAACAGAAAGCTCTGATAATTGCTGTTTTTCTATTTCTGTTTGTAAGTCTCATTCAAGAGCTCAAAATTATTAGAGATGGGACATGGGGTTAATTTACTTACTGTTTCCTTTTGTAGGAAACGTTCATCAATTTTTGGCTGTTTGGATGTCTTGGAAGAATGCTGTGAGCCAGGACTGGCTCTGTGTGATGGACTGGAATGGAGGAAGGGGGGTGAAAATGGTGCTTTCGTCTCCAGAGCAACGCTCTGGAGATAAGCAGAGAAAGCTGGTGCATCCCTAAACATTCCAGAAGATAGTAGAGAGTTGTGCCTGGGAACTACTGGTCAGTCTGAAAAGATTCTGTAAATAAGCGCTAGCTAATAAACCTTGCTGATTGAATCTACACGGTCTCCAGGAGTTCCTTGGGCTAGGCCTGACACTCTGTGATACTTATTCCTTTTCCCCATTCTCCTGTGACAGAAGTCTCTCCTCTCCTCTCCTCTCCTCTCCTCTCCTCTCCTCTCCTCTCCTCTCCTCTCCTCTCCTCTCCTCTCCTCTGTGCCTGACTCCTATCTTTTTTCTCTTCTGGGAAGTTAAAGATGTATAAGTGATTTGCTCACTTTTATCAATCTTAACCAGCACTAAACCAAAAAAGCAGGAACATAAAACAACAGCTCACAGAGGATGATGTTAATAGGTTAGCATATTTCTCCTCCCTACAAAGATCAGAATCGTGGAAGCCATGGTATTCCTGTGGCACTCTATAGAAGTGAAAGTTGGACTTTGAGGGAGGATAGAAAGAGCATTGATGCTTTTGAATTTTGATGTTGGAGAAGTTTCCTGAGAATAACGTAGACAGCTAAGAATGTTGGATGATCAAACAAATCAACACAGAATTCTCACTCAAGGCATAATGACCAGGCTCAAATTATCCTACTTTGGACACATTATACAAAAACCTAGCTCTCTAGAAAAGCCTCTAGTGCTGGGAAAAGTGAAAGGAAAGAGAAGAAGAGGACAACCAACAGCAAGGTGGGTGGACTCAGTTACAGTAGCGATGAGTGCACCATTGGAAGACCTGAAGGACCAGGTTAAGGACAGATAATCATGGACAAAATCTATCTATGTGGTCACTAAGAGTCATCACTGACTTGATGGCACATAAATTAGTCAATAATCAGTGAAATGTAGTAAACTGCAAGACAGAAAATATTTAGATCAGACCTTTTCAGTGATAAGTAACAGGACGCAGTAAAACATCATCCCTGCATGATACCCTCTCCTCCTGTAGCAAACAAACCCATGTTCTTTCTGGCTTTGTCTGTGTTGTTTTCCAACCTGTTCCAGATATTTCTGCCTATTCCTAAGTTACCTTGTGCTTTGCCATAAAATCTCATTAAGAGAATCCAGCATGCCAAAGAGCTGATAACTATACTGAGAAGCTGAGCGTCTCAGCGGAAAGCAGTTCTAACTGAGCACAGTACAGATCATACAAGGAAAAACAGATAAAGCTGGAATGATTTCTAGTAAATCACTGTATATTTTTCAGTTTCAGCTTAGATGATAAAATGTTGCCAAGCTGACAGATTTATTAATTGATTGTATCTAACACACATTCAGCCAATTTTTTTTTTAAAAAAAGGGGGGGGAGGGGGACACCAAATATAAATAAAGCATCCAGAATTCAACATAGGCATTTTTAGCAAGCCCAACATTAAAATAGCCAATGTGAAACAGATTAAAAGCAATAGAGTGGAGCATATCACCACACAACTGAATATTCTTCTGCGTACTTTAGTTGCTTGTGTACACAAATATTACAATTATATTACTGTTAGTTTCAGTTAATATGTGTGGAGGTGTACTAGTGACTATAGTTCATAGAACACTGTGACTGCAGTTTAAAATCACTCTCAAGATCAATTTTAAAAAGAGCCAATTTTCTACCTCAAGAAAATCTGTTGTTCCTTTCATAGATGTGATGGAACTGTACTAGGAGTTCTTTCTCTTCATCTTCAAATGGGTAATATAAATACCAAGACAATGGTTCATATCCCCTCATGATGGAAATTGAGCTCCTCCCCATCATTCAAGTTACTTGTCTCTGGGTATGCAGTTGTGTGAGATCACGTTGTACAATTAATTTATATGGGGAGGGGAGTCCTAATAGTTAGATGCGGTCTTGGCCCAAATGCCCAGCCTAAGAAATAGTGTGAGTTCTTTATACATTTTCTGAATGTTGATATGCTTAACAGAACACAGATAAGATGATTAAATATTTGTAAAATGTATTTTAATTATAAACAATATGTCAATATCAAGGCATATATCAGGCATTATTATTCAATTACAACTGGCATATTTGGGTCCCAGTGATAGTAATGGGAGAGATTTAACATAAAGCAATATTGAATGCAAATTTATATTGCTGGAAATAAGAGCAGCTAGTTTAATGAAGGAAAAATCTTGATATATAAGTAAACAGAAAATGCATGTTTCTAAATCTTTAAGAGCTCTTGTATATCCATTCCCTCTTTATCTTAAAAACATTATTGAACAGGACATATCATTATTGTTAGGAATGAATCTGTATGTTGATATATTAAACATGACACACTCACAATAAACAATACTGACAACTTCATTAAAACCATACTAACATTAGCATTAAGATTCTCAAAATGTATGCTAAAGTCTTATGCTCTGTACATTCTCTTCTTACAAATATTCAGACAGAAAACATAATAGACAATGCGCATTAGGACTAGTGGCAACAAACCTTAACCAGTCATAAACGATACTTATATACACAATAAGAGCCCATCCAACATATATTTCCTGGACTATCTATGGCTATAGAACATGTCCTGATAAGCTCTCATATGAATCGCAGGCCCTCTTCTCAGACAATGTGTGTTATCAATTTAAAAATATTAATGAATACTTTAGCCTTGAACATTACACAGGGTACGTGATTCCTCTTTCTGATGAAGAGAACCTGTTGACCAAAGGGGGTATGGGAAAGTTCTGCCTCCTTCAGTAATTGGGAGCACTGTACATGAAGAAGGAAATACAAATTTATAGATATGTTCTGAAGGTAGAAGTTAGTGAAAAGATTAATAAGGAGTAAAGAGACAGAACTGGTTAAAAGCTAAAGTTTTATTTAACTGGGTAAATTATAGCCAAGTATTTTATATTTCATACAATTCATGTAGAACTCAAAACTCAGATGTAAGAGACCATCAAAGACTGGAATGTGATTGGAAAGAATCGCATGTTCACATTGCCCCGTGCAAGCACAATCAGGATATACTCAGGTTAAGATCCTTCCCCACAGTTTGGCATTGATCAAGCTATCAGCTTATTGGCTGCAACTCACAAGTGGAAAAGGAAAACAAAACTTTTAAAGATCCCAGAATGAAAATCCAAACACTCCAAGAGGAACAGAAAAAATGGACATAAGCAAAACAAACAAACAAACAAAACCCATAAGCCCCAACCTTTAACAGAAAAACAAAAGGCAGAAATCAGGAATTGATTACCATGAAAGAAAAGAATGAGGCATAGAGACACCTAACAAAAATGATCAAAGATTAATAGAAGCCGAATATAAAGTGGGGTCATAAAGTTGGATCAATCTGCCTACAAGAGGATCACCAGGAGACTAATCCAGTTTGGTTTCATAAGGAAAGATCAAAATCAAGGGAAGCAGATGAGCACAGACATGCTCATTAGAAATAAATTATAAACCTGGGTGCTAACTTTGGCAGCACATATACTAAAATTGGAATGATACAGGAAAGATTAGCATGGCCCCTGCACACACTGACAGAGTGATGCACCGGACCCTTAAAGCCAAAGGTTTCTAAACAACAGCATGAGGTTTTTATGAATTTTTTTGCAGATGGATATCTGTTTGCAATGCCGCAAAAGCAGTCATTTTTCACTGTGATCACAATTCTGGTCATCTATTGCATGGAAGGGTCATATTCTGACTAATCATTGGTCTCCTTTAAGTACTAAAGACTTGCAGTTCAGAAATGCTCAGAGCATTTCAATTGGGCAATGCAAATGAAGTCAACTATCTTTCAGAAGTTTCAAGAAATGAACTGGAATCCTACCATAACTATATCATGCCTAAGACATAACAGCAGCAGATTATAGCATGAGAAGAGGAAAGGGAGGACAAACTAGAAATCAACATATGTGAACAAGTGAAAGAGATACTCTGCACAGTGATAATGTTACACCGCATATCAAGATGTGACTTCTTTATTTCTAAATCTTTTTCAGGTGTCTTCAGCCAGAGCAAGGAGTGTGCAGAGTCAATTGTTTGGCAATTTCTGGGAACTATGATGATAGAGTGCTACTTTTTCCCACTAAATGAAAGATTTCACTTAAATAGATAAATAAATAGATAAATATACTGCCATCCATTTTGAATATGTAATTATTGGCAGTACCCTATTAAGTCTGTGCTAAAATCTCAGTTTATCTGATATATAAGTTTCTTTGTGATTAGACACAGAAACATAAATGAATAAATAAATAAGTATATAAGTATATATTGCATTATATGTACTTCATCATAAATATATAATCAAACAGGATATACTTTCTATATTGGTAGGAACATATCTAAGAAAATAAATAAATCTTATATGAAATCCTGTCTACCTTTTAAAGCATTGCAGCAGGCTATTGAGCGTGTGTGTGGGTGTGGGTGTGGGTGTGTAAAACAGCAAATATCTTTCTTTTTCAGAATTTTTTTTTAACTACTTTGTGCCAAACTTTGTATTGATCTGTTTTGTTCAGTTTCTTTCTCTTAATATATTGTATTTTATTTGTTTTGGTCTCCTGGTGGAATACTGAGTAAATATTTTATTTATCATATTCCTCTCTTTCTTTTGGAAGTTTGCATTTAAAATATCAAAATAGGTATGGAAGCAGCTATTTTAACTCGCATTCAAATCTTCCTGGAATAATGAAATGTCACAAATCTCAAATTTCAGGACAACTTTATACAGTTTAATCAGATTTGCCCCTTGTATCAGCTTTTGAAATAATTCTATCCTGTACTTGTTCTTCTAATAAAAATTCCACTACACACGTCTAATGATTTGCATCTATCAAGATAATAATGTCCCAGGAGGAGTATACTATTTTAGGAATATGAACTGAGTTTAATAGCTTTTTGTAATTTACCACACAACTTTTTTCAGGAGGCTTTGGAAAACTGAAAATCAAGTCTTTTATAAACTGAAATGAATCATTTGGAGATAGGACATAACAGTTACATTCTTTAATTCTTTTGTAAGATATACAGTATATATATATATATATATATATATATATATATATATACATACTGTATGTATGTATGTATGTATGTGTGTATATATATATATATATATACACACACACACACACACACACACACACACACACAGATTCCTATACTTCAATTAAGTCCCAAGGAAGACATCATGAGTGAACTCTTCCTATTTGGCTAACAAGAACAACTGCAACTGTAGTACTCTGAGCCACTTCCAATATATTGAGAAAAATATCCTAGTAAATAAATTTGAGAGCATCCTTCCTGAGAATAAAGTAGAAACCCCTTTGACAGGAGTATAAAATCTGAGAAAATGCAAAGCAATTTTGGCACAGCATTACTACATACTGTACAAACACACACACCCCAGGTGAGAACATGTATGTCCACATAATTACAATGTCATATTCCAGTCTTCTTTCTCTTGTTCAGCAAAGACATATGTCATAGGAATCACCTATGGAATGGAAAGATGTTCCGTTCTGCAGCTGAAGTTATAAAATCCATAAGATTCTATGAGTGGTGTTTCATCTATGGAAAAGGCCTTGCAATGCCCACTAAGAATGGGAGGTGATTGGTATAAATTCCTTCCGTTTTACAAAACCCCTTTTCCTCCTGAAAATCTGCTTGGGTTTTTTTTGTTATTGTTGTTGGACAAAACTGCAAGGTTGATATTGAAGTGGCACAAACTTCAATTTCATTAAAGGACCTTCCTTTCATGGAAGGACTCCTTTCTTTCAAATATAAAAGAGCATCTAAGAATCCAAAACATTTTTGTGCATTTAATTATTTTAAAGGTTATTCAATAACATAGAAAGATGGAGTTCGTAATTTTTAACAGTGTAGAAATATATGGGGGGTATAGTTTATATTTGTATGTAGTCAGGTTACAGCTTTTCATGGGATTTGTAATGTTTACTATGGCCATAATCCAATGTAGAGTTAACATTTTTAAGCTCCAACATACATTTAATATTTTTTTAAAACATGAAATTTAATGGATTTAAATATACATAGCACTCTTTGGGCTATATGCACTAGATTATAGGGAATGGTTTGGTAATTTAATAATAGAAATATTTGAGTAATGGATGTTTCAAAAACCACTGCAAATCAGAAGTGGTTTCTGTGAAAAGTCTCCCAGCGCAATACAAGAAGGAAAAATAGGCAGTGTATTTTAAGAAGTATACTTGACGTTGTTGAAAAAAGGAAAAGGCAAATACTAGCTCGACTTAATGCATATTTATTAATTCAGTAGGCATGAACCATTCCGTTTTGTTCCTAGCAGGATCCCTGGTAGAATGCATTTATATTTTTTAAACATCTATAATTGATTATTTTTAAAAACAGATTTAACATGAATTGTGGATTCAAAGCTTGATCAGTCCTAAAATCTATAAAACTAACCAAGCAAAATACAGATATTCAGAAATGATTTTTCCTTTCAAATATCATAAGTAGTTTTTTTCTTTCAATCCTGGAATATAATAGTATATAGATAAATAAAATAAAGGGCAAGCATTTAATTTAGCTTGAAAATATATAGCAAGATCTTTAACTAATTTTTGATAGTTACTGAAATCTGTTTTTCATTCTTTTCATTATATTAATAATGATCTGTGTCTTTGCTTTGTCATGAAAAAGGGTGACAAACAATGAATTATAGAGCTTCTAATGAATTTATCTTAGTGAATTTTTAGCTAACAAAAATTAATTTGTGTTAACATTTCATTATATAGTTTACAGAACTGTATATTAACATAAAAATACATACATTCAGTATGCTCCAGTATTCACCTAATTCAGAATTAATTACTCAATCATTATCCCCTGATTTTGGGTAGCTTGGAGCTCTAAGCAATGTGATTTAAACTACAGAAAAGGCCAAAAGTTTGTCATTCATATTTACTATAAATAAAAATTAATACTCTAAGAAACTTACATGTGTTTCTTGATGGAAACTGAGTGTTTATAGGCTATTAGTTGTATTCTTGATGTTTAGTCCTGAGATTTCATGTATTTGGTAAAGGAAAGTGTCTGCATCTCTTTTTCCCCCAAAATTTAACTTTTATAACACTGGAATTACTTTTGAAGACTATTAATATTGTAGAACTCTATAGAAGGCACCAGCATGCCAGATGCACATTATATCTAGCTTCTTCATAGAGTCCTCCTAGAACAAAGCAAGTCATTGCATTTCATAACTGTTTTTACTGAAGTGGTACTTCAAATCTTGGATAACAACCTCCAAGGAACAAGAAGTGACAGCTCTTTTCAAAATGCATGATTTGTTCATTCATTTCTTACATTATTCCTCACTGCTAGCATATTTTTTCAGACACACACCCTCATTTTGTTTACAGTTGATATACCTGCTCTTATTTTAGGCTTCATAGAAGCTCTGTTTATTATCTGTTATCTTTTGCTTGACACTTTAAACATTTCTCAGAAAGTAAGCCAAATTCCTGCTTAAAATTCACACTTTCCAGTGACTTTAGGCTAATTATTTCTTCTTTCTTGCAGCTCTGATCCAAGTGGATTGGAAGTAAAGTACATGGAATGTTCACTATTTTTGCTACCTCTTGAATTTATCCCTCCTGTTCCCCTTTTCTTAAAGCTCTGTGTTTCTTCATTGCCTCTTTTCTTCTCTTTTCACATTTGGGCTTTCTTATACGTACTCTAAAGCACATCTTCCTTTTGTTTTCCTTCTATTTTCAGTCAGTCTACATTTCTTATTTCCCATTTCCAAGTTATAGAGAAGATGGAACAAATAAATGTTCCTCACTGATCAATCAACTAAAGGCTGAGTTCAAGTATTGTTGAATCATTCAAAACAAACTGTCCATAAGGAATAGAGAAGCAGTTGAAATAACAATATATATATATATATATATATATATATATATATATATATATATTTCTAATTCCATGTCTAAATATTCATACCCAGAATACTGTAGAAAGGAAGAGGAAACACCAGTACATGCCAGAACTTTGTCTTTTAATTATGTATTGCCGATTTTAGTTTGTTGTAAGCCGCCCAGAGACCCCCGTTGTGGGGAGATGGGTGGGGATAAGTCAAATAAATAATAATAATAATAATAATAATAATAATAATAATAATAATAATAATAATACAGGAACTACTGGGTTGCAGTTGATGTATTTTCATTTCCAGTTAACTTACATAATTTTAGCATTAATTTTACAAAATTTTGAGTAAAATGCGTGACTGCTTACATAATCTTCTAATAGTGTTCTTAGGAAGGCTGTTGGTTGAATGGTGGGCTTGTGTGTTTTCTCTTCTATCCGATATATACTGTAAAAGATAATATGACAACACTTCCATATGCTTACAGTTAATTCTTATAAACGTTACAGAGAAAACATATGTTCTATTTGTAGAATATGAATAGCTATATGCAATGTATTCATAGAAATAATTTCAGATTTAAACTTACATGTAATCAAATAGTATCAGAGAAAAACCTTAGAAATGTAGCTCTACCTATTTTGACATAGTTTCTTAGAATTACTCACACACACACACACACACACACACGCACACACACACATACATACATACAAATAGGACAAAAAGCCTACTGCAAAATCAGACAGGAATGGTATTTTATGAAGAAAAGTTGAGGGAGCTGGAAGCTGAAAAGCACCTGCATCTGTTATGCAGAACTCAACATTTGGCATAAGGTTGGAATAGACATAGCCTTCTTTGACTGAAAAAAATCAAAATGATCAAAGTAGACTGTACTATCTATACTTTGTCTTTTCCCTTTCAGTTGTATGCTGCTCATATGGCATGTTCTAATACAACTATGGGTTCTTTCTTGTTCTCAAGCATGGTCCAGAGAGCAAGGGAGCATAGAAATGAATATGGGAGAGAAAAGCGTTATCATGTAGCTTTTTAAAATTTTTATTCGTACTCAGTCGTGACCGATTCTGCGGCAACTGCCTGGATGAGTCCCTGCAGTTTTCAAGGCAAGGTGTTTCGGAAGTGGTTTGCCAGAGCCTCCTTCCTAGAGCAGAGCCCATCTGGCGAGCGCAGGAGGCAGGGTTTCTGTTGCTTCATGCCTTTTTCAGGCATGCGTGGCTTCTGCGCTACCGGCAACTGCTCCCGACTCCTGTGCAAGTGCCGCCAGCATTTTTCCTCCCACCAGGGTGAGAGTACCCATTTATCTACTCACGTAAGTTTTCAAGCTGCTGGGTTGGCAGGAGCTGGGGAGGAAGCAGGAGTTCGCTTTGCTGCGCGGAGCTGGGCTCGAACTGCTGAAGTGTCGACCATTTCTGGCCGGCAACTTTCAGCATCATTAAGCCGTTGCGCCATCGCCTCCCCTATCATGTAGCTAAGAGCCTGCAAAACCCAGAGTTTGTCCTGGTATAGAGATGGTAATGGTAACTAAACCTCTAAAGATTACTAGAAAGGTTTGGCTTTCATTTCTTTTACTTTTAGTAAAAACATTTTCAGATTGTATGTTTGTTCCCAAATCTGGACTCTTTATTAAAATATGTTCTATGTATAGTAATCTAATAGAAGGGGTGCATAATCTTTATCCCTAGTGCCTGTGACCCTCCAGCATCTTTGATATGGCATTCTAAATAATTCCAAATGTTTTGCTTCTTTCTTTCTTTGTTTTCCTGGCTTCTAGGTACTTTTCATT
Organism: Python bivittatus; assembly: GCF_059951505.1. Classification (NCBI taxonomy): domain Eukaryota; kingdom Metazoa; phylum Chordata; class Lepidosauria; order Squamata; family Pythonidae; genus Python; species Python bivittatus. The sequence goes on along the minus strand of NW_028277034.1, from coordinate 11,803,562 downwards.
CTTAAAATACATATCCATAATCCTGTGGAAAACTCTATCATCTGTATTGTTGTAATCTCTCTTGTTTTATCTAAAATAAAATGTATCCAATTAAGCTAAATGAAGCCAGTGCACAACTTCCACCAGCTTAAGGACAATATGAGGCTTTGAACAGCATGTCAAAGATTGTACAATGCTTAAGGCACTTCCTTTCCCTTAAACTCCCCCACATTCAGAAAAGGTAGGAATACGGAGGCAACAAAACAGACGGTGGTGGGCTGTATATTTCATATCCTTGAACTAACAAAACCATCCACGTTCTTTTTATCCCATCCAAGTAATATTCTCCTTCCTATGTACCCAGTTCCTTCCTTGGAAACTGGTTCCTTCATTTTTATGGTTTCATTCATAACCATTGTCTTATGGTTAGGATTTAAGTCTAAACAAAACTTGCTTAATGCTTAAACATGTATTTGCTGTCATTGTTGCTTCAGCCTCTCTATGCAAGGACAAGAACTGTTATCTTTGAGACTGGCCTTCTCGCTCTGCCAACCATGTTCTGACAGTCTGGTCACTTTTCTTCATTAGATTCTTCATTATGAGCTAGTCTTCCTACCAAGTGTCTGTTCCCTGGCAGATAAGAAATTATGTCCTGCTTTTCTTTCTGGGAATTCAGAAGGATTTTTTGTTGTTTTGTTTTTAATTCAATCAGAGCTCAAGCATGTTTGCATTCTCCTCTAGCAGAAAACGCTTTGGGAATGGAAGCCATGAAATAAGCATAGCAACATTAAAGGAAGCAAATCCCATGAGAAAAAAAGAATCCCTACATTTGAAAGAAAAAGCAAATATTTATTACTTCCTTTTCACCTGTAGATTCTTCTCCCAGTCTAAAGATAAGTTCAAAGAGATGTTTGTTAAATTTAGATCCCACTTTTTTACCAAATGATATTAAAGGCAGCAAACAACAGGAATATAAATGCAGTAACAGGGCAATGATATGACATTTAAAAATAATCACAAGCAAACCAAGTAAAACAGCAATAAAAATGAGTTAAATCCAAATTCATTTCCCTTTATTAAAGAATATTGAGTAAGAATAGGAGTGGACCAGCTCTGTATTTTCTTGTTACCTATTAGCATTTTACCATCTTTACCAATCAGCTGGGGTGTTGACTCTTTTTTCCCTGTCTTAGTTTGGACATATCTAAAGAAGCTTGTTGTTCTTGGAATTGTTCACCAACCTCAGCTTATTCTTAGTATTCACTTTCATTTCAATTGTTCCAGGCACTTGCTTGTATTCTTCCTTGGTGACCTGTCCTTCTTTCCACCTTCGATATGTGTCATTTTTGTCCAGACTTTCGCCAAGCCATTGTGTATAACCATTGGCTATTAAATTCTCTCTTGAGTTCTGTTACCTTTCCATCCTCCTTCCAAGGAATGTTACTTGTGATGTTTATTAAAAACCTGTTTGTAAATGGGAGATATTTATTTGTTTGTTTGTTTGTTTATTAAACCAATTTATAGAGCCACCCATCTCACCACAGGTGACCCTGGCCAGTGTACAACAAAGCTAAAAATAATCAACATTACATTACATTTACATTAAAAATATAAAAATCAAAATAGAACAGAAAATGGATGTTAAAAATAAGGGAGCCACCTCCCTAATTCCCCTGTCCCCTGGGTTCCCCAGGCCTGCTGGCATAACCGAGTCTTAAGGGACCTCCAGGAGCTCAACAATGACAAGGCCAACCTCACCTCAAGGGGGAGAAGCTCATGGGCCATAGAAAAGGCCCACCAAATGTAGTTCCCTAGGCAACGGAACCTATAACATGTCCTCTCTGCTGGATTTGGTAGGATAGGCAAATGAAACTGGGGAGAGGTGGTCCCTCAGATAGCCCAGCCCCATGCCATGAAGGGCTTTAAATATCAACACCAGCACCTTGAATTGGACCCAGAAACAAACTGGTAACCAATGCAGCTCATGAAACAGAGGTGTAATGTGTGTTCTACTAGAAACATGCAAAACTGCTCACACCACTGCATTTTCCACCAGCTGAAATTTATGGATACTCTTCAAGGGCAGCCCCATGTAGAGCACATTGCAGTAGTCTAACTGGGAGGTGACCAGGGCATTAGTGACTGTGAGTAGATCCCCCTGATCCTGAAATAGATGCAACTGGCACACAATACAAAGTTGTGCAAAGGCTCTCCTAGGCATGACTGCCACCTGCTCTTTGAGCAGGATTCGTGAGTCCAGGAGGACCCCCAGATTGAGCACAGGTTCTGTTTGGGGCAGTGCGACCCCATCCAGTACCAAAGATGGTAAAATCCTAGAACCAGAGAGGCTCAAAACCCAAAGCCACTCAGTCTTGCCAAGGTTCAGTTGAAGCCTGTTGTTCCCTATGCAGATCCTCACAGCTGCCAGACACCAAGAGGACATCCACAGCATCGTTTAAGTCACCAGGGGCAGAGATGTACAACTGAGTATCATCAGCATACTGATGATACCTCACCCCATGGCAATGGATAAGCTCACCCAGTGGTCTCATGTAGTTGAATAGGAGAGGTGACAGTATCGACCCCTGCAGCACCCAAATAGCAGGGGGTGGGGGCAGGATCTCTCCTTCCTAATCACCACTGACTGGAACTGACCCCAGAAAAAAGGAGGTGAACCAGCACAATACCATGCCGCCCACCCCCAATTCTCTGAGTCAGTCCAGAAGGATACTATGGTTGATGGTATCGAAAGCCGCCAAGAGGTCAAGTAAGGCAAGGATGGACACACAACCACCATCCTGCCCACTCCACACATAGCTTTAGTTTCCTTAAAATCAAGAATTCGAGAATTACATGAAGATTTCTCCACAATGTTTCTATTACTTCTATAACCTCAACTAAGTCTTCCCTCCTTAATATTAATACTGTATAGCCTTACGGCTAATCAATAAAGCATTGTTGTATACCAAGAATATGTATCAAATCAAGAATAACTGACCATATTTCTATCAAGCTTCAATACTGCCTTTCTTCCACCCTCTAAAGGAGGAAATTATAAAACAGGTTAACAATTTTGTCGCAGCTTCTCTTAGAGAATTTTGTAGCTGTGAGTTAAATTGTATGAAATGCTTTTCCATGCTGACAGAAATGTACTAGGGGTTGGGCTAGCTAGGTTCCAAATAACCTATCACATGCCTGCCACTAAAATCACTCTAATGAGATTGGCTCCCTACAAGCATCAACATTCAGATGACAGAAAGAAAAAAAGAAAGGGAAGGAGGGAGGAGGAGAAACAACAGTTCTGGAAAGGTCTTAAGATACAGTCTAAAACAGAGATGATGCTGATGATGGTGATGGTGGTGGTGATGGTGATGATGATGATGATGATGATGATGATAGTAATAATAAAAAGTTAAATTTATATGCTGCCTGACTCCCAGCGACTCTGAGCAGTTTGCAGTTGTTAAAACATTTAAAAAACAGAGAATAATACAGAACGTAAGGTTTATCCCGTTCAGCTCCAAAGAAACTCTCATGACACGCAAGTTCAGCAAAGTAGTTTACTAGAGTGTAACGCAGGTAG